>NW_027511469.1:0-24777 GCF_048772815.1 Callospermophilus lateralis
TCTTCTAGTTTTGTCTCTATGGTTTGTTTCCTCTTCAAGTAGCCCTAGGCACAGACTGTGGAAAACCACTTTCATTGAGAGGGGTTGCCAAGCTTCTAAGAAATAACGAGTTTCCGAAATATCAGCAAATATTTTTTCACCCAATCTTGATGATACTTGGTGGTAATGATCAGTACACAGTACCCGCTTGGCTCACCAAATTATGTTCTTCTAGGTTGAAGCGTTCGTCTACAGTAGCCGTTTTTATATTTAGGTTTCACTCTGTTCTCTCATATATAGATAGATGAATTTGGAACTCTAAATCCAACATGGTTTGTAGTAGCTCTTTGTAACTTGACAAAATAAAGGAGTTCTGAGTTTTGTCTCTATGTTTTGTTTCCTCTTCAAGTAGCCCTAGGCGCAGACTGTGGAAAAGCACTTTCATTCAGAGGGGTTGCCAAGCTTCTAAGAAATAACGAGTTTCCCAAGTACCAGCAAATATTTTTTCACCCAATCTTGATGATACTGGTTGCTAATGATCAGTACACAAACCCCACTTGGCTCACCAAGTTGTGTTCTTCTAGGTTCAAGCGTTCGCCTACAGTAGAAGATTTTATATTTAGGTTTCCCTCTGTTCTCTCCTATATAGATATATGAATTTGGAACTCTAAATCCAACATGGTTTGTAGTAGCTCTTTGAAACTTGACAAAATAAAGGAGTTCTCAGTTTTGTCTCTATGGTTTGTTTCCTCTTCAAATAGCCCTAGGCAAAGACTGTGGAAAAGCACTTTCATTGAGAGAGTTTGCCAAGCTTCTAAGAAATAACGAGTTTCCGAAATACCAGCAAATATTTTTTCACCCAATCTTGGTGATACTGGGTGTTAATGATCAGTACACAGATCCCACTTGGCTCACCAAATTTTGTTCTTCTAGGTTGAAGCGTTCGTCTACAGTATCAGTTTTTATATTTAGGTTTCACTCTGTTCTCTCATGTAGAGATAGATGAATTTGGAACTCTAAATCCAACATGGTTTGTAGTAGCTCTTTGAAACTTGACAAAATAAAGAGTTCTGAGTTTTGTCTCTATGGTTTGTTTCCTCTTCAAGTAGCCCTAGGCACAGACTGTGGAAAACCACTTTCATTGAGAGGGGTTGCCAAGCTTCTAAGAAATAACGAGTTTCCGAAATATCAGCAAATATTTTTTCACCCAATCTTGATGATACTTGGTGGTAATGATCAGTACACAGTACCCGCTTGGCTCACAAAATTATGTTTTTCTAGGTTGAAGCTTTTGTCTACAGTAGCCGTTTTTATATTTAGGTTTCACTCTGTTCTCTCATATATAGATAGATGAATTTTTAACTCTAAATCCAACATGGTTTGTAGTAGCTCTTTGTAACTTGACAAAATAAAGGAGTTCTGAGTTTTGTCTCTATGTTTTGTTTCCTCTTCAAGTAGCCCTAGGCGCAGACTGTGGAAAAGCACTTTCATTGAGAGGGGTTGCCAAGCTTCTAAGAAATTACAAGTTTCCGAAATACCAGCAAATATTTTTCACCCAATCTTGATGATACTGGTTGCTAATGATCAGTACACAAACCCCACTTGGCTCACCAAATTGTGTTCTTCTAGGTTGAAGCGTTCGCCTACAGTAGAAGATTTTATATTTAGGTAGCCTCTGTTCTCTCCTATATAGATATATGAATTTGGAACTCTAAATCCAACATGGTTTTAGTAGCTCTTTGAAACTTGACAAAATAAAGAGTTCTGAATTTTGTCTCTATGGTTTGTTTCCTCTTCAAGTAGCCCTAGGCACAGACTGTGGAAAACCACTTTCATTGAGAGGGGTTGCCAAGCTTCTAAGAAATAACGAGTTTCCGAAATACCAGCAAATATTTTTTCACCCAATCTTGATGATACTTGGTGGTAATGATCAGTACACAGATCCCACATGGCTCACCAAATTTTGTTCTTCTAGGTTGAAGCGTTCGTCTACAGTAGCAGTTTTTATATTTAGGTTTCTCTCTGTTCTCTCCTATATAGATAGATGAATTTGGAACTCTAAATCCAACATGGATTGTAGTAGCTCTTTGAAACTTGACAAAATAAAGGAGTTCTGAGTTTTGTCTCTATGTTTTGTTTCCTCTTCAAGTAGCCCTAGGCGCAGACTGTGGAAAAGCACTTTCATTGAGAGGGGTTGCCAAGCTTCTAAGAAATTACAAGTTTCCGAAATACCAGCAAATATTTTTTCACCCAATCTTGATGATACTGGTTGCTAATGATCAGTACACAAACCCCACTTGGCTCACCAAATTGTGTTCTTCTAGGTTGAAGCGTTCGCCTACAGTAGAAGATTTTATATTTAGGTAGCCTCTGTTCTCTCCTATATAGATATATGAATTTGGAACTCTAAATCCAACATGGTTTTAGTAGCTCTTTGAAACTTGACAAAATAAAGAGTTCTGAATTTTGTCTCTATGGTTTGTTTCCTCTTCAAGTAGCCCTAGGCACAGACTGTGGAAAACCACTTTCATTGAGAGGGGTTGCCAAGCTTCTAAGAAATAACGAGTTTCCGAAATACCAGCAAATATTTTTTCACCCAATCTTGATGATACTTGGTGGTAATGATCAGTACACAGATCCCACATGGCTCACCAAATTTTGTTCTTCTAGGTTGAAGCGTTCGTCTACAGTAGCAGTTTTTATATTTAGGTTTCTCTCTGTTCTCTCCTATATAGATAGATGAATTTGGAACTCTAAATCCAACATGGATTGTAGTAGCTCTTTGAAACTTGACAAAATAAAGGAGTTCTCAGTTTTGTCTCTATGGTTTGTTTCCTCTTCAAGTAGCCCTAGGCGCAGACTCTGGAAAAGCACTTTCATTGAGAGGGGTTGCCAAGCTTCTAAGAAATAACGAGTTTCCGAAGTACCAGCAAATATTTTTTCACCCAATCTTGATGATACTGGTTGCTAATGATCAGTACACAAATCCCACTTGGCTCACCAAATTGTGTTCTTCTAGGTTGAAGCGTTCGCCTACAGTAGAAGTTTTTATATTTAGGTTTCCCTCTGTTCTCTCCTATATAGATATATGAATTTGTAACTCTAAATCCAACATGGTTTATAGTAGCTCTTTGAAACTTGACAAAATAAAGGAGTTCTCAGTTTTGTCTCTATGGTTTGTTTCCTCTTCAAGTAGCCCTAGGCACAGACTGTGGAAAAGCACTTTCATTGAGAGAGTTTGCCAAGCTTCTAAGAAATTACAAGTTTCCGAATTACCAGCAAATATTTTTTCACCCAATCTTGATGATACTTGGTGGTAATGATCAGTACACAAATCCCACTTGGCTCACCAAATTTTGTTCTTCTAGGTTGAAGCGTTCGTCTACAGTAGCAGTTTTTATATTTAGGTTTCTCTCTGTTCTCTCCTATATAGATAGATGAATTTGGAACTCTAAATCCAACATGGATTGTAGTAGCTCTTTGAAACTTGACAAAATAAAGGAGTTCTCAGTTTTTTCTCTATGGTTTGTTTCCTCTTCAAGTAGCCCTAGGCACAGACTGTGGAAGCACTTTCATTGAGATGGGTTGCCAAGCTTCTAAGAAATAACGAGTTTCCGAAATAACAGCAAATGTTTTTTCACCCAATCTTGATGATACTTGGTGTAATGATCAGTACACAAATCCCACTTGGCTCACCAAATTTTGTTCTTCTAGGTTGAAGCGTTCGTCTACAGTAGCAGTTTTTTATATTTAGGTTTCCCTCTGTTCTCTCCTATATAGATAGATGAATTTGGAACTCTAAATCCAACATGGTTTGTAGTAGCTCTTTGAAACTTGACAAAATAAAGGAGTTCTCAGTTTTGTCTCTATGGTTTGTTTCCTCTTCAAGTAGCCCTAGGCACAGACTGTGGAAGCACTTTCATTGAGATGGGTTGCCAAGCTTCTAAGAAATAACGAGTTTCCATAATACCAGCAAATATTTTTTCACCCAATCTTGATGATACTTGGTGGTAATGATCAGTACACAAATCCCACTTGGCTCACCAAATTTTGTTCGTCTAGGTTGAAGCGTTCGTCTACAGTAGCAGTTTTTATATTTAGGTTTTCTCTCTGTTCTCTCCTATATAGATAGATGAATTTGGAACTTTAAATCCAACATGGATTGTAGTAGCTCTTTGAAACTTGACAAAAAAAAAGGAGTTCTCAGTTTTGTCTCTATGGTTTGTTTCCTCTTTAAGTAGCCCTAGGCACAGACTGTGGAAAACCACTTTCATTGAGAGGGGTTGCAAAGCTTCTAAGAAATAACGAGTTTCCGAAATACCAGCAAATATTTTTTCACCCAAACTTGATGATACTTGGTGGTAATGATCAGTACACAGATCCCACTTGGCTCACCAAATTTTGTTCTTCGAGGTTGAAGCGTTCGTCTACAGTACCAGTTTTTATATTTAGGTTTCACTCTGTTCTCTCATATATAGATAGATGAATTTGGAACTCTAAATCCAACATGGATTGTAGTAATTCTTTGAAACTTGACAAAATAAAGAGTTCTGAGTTTTGTCTCTATGGTTTCTTTCCTCTTCAATTAGCCCTAGGCACAGACTGTGGAAAACCTCTTTCATTGAGGGGGTTGCCAAGCTTCTAAGAAATAATGAGTTTCCGAAATATCAGCAAATATTTTTTCACCCAATCTTGATGATACTGGTTGATAATGATCAGTACACAAATCCCACTTGGCTCACCAAATTTTGTTCTTCTAGGTTGAAGCGTTCGTCTACAGTAGCCGTTTTTATATTTAGGTTTCACTCTGTTCTCTCATATATAGATAGATGAATTTGGAACTCTAAATCCAACATGGTTTGTAGTAGCTCTTTGAAACTTGACAAAATAAAGGAGTTCTGAGTTTTGTCTCTAGGGTTTGTTTCCTCTTCAAGTAGCCCTAGGCGCAGACTCTGGAAAAGCAATTTCATTGAGAGGGGTTCCCAAGCTTCTGAGAAATAACGATTTTCTGAAATACCAGCAAATATTTTTCACCCAATCTTGATGATACTTGTTGCTAATGATCAGTACACAAATCCCACTTGGCTCACCAAATTTTGTTCTTCTAGGTTGAAGCGTTCGTCTACAGTAGTCGTTTTTATATTTATGTTTCACTCTGTTCTCTCATATATACATAGATTAATTTGGAACTCTAAATCCAACATGTTTTGTAGTAGCTGTTTGAAACTTGACAAAATAAAGGAGTTCTGAGTTTTGTCTCTATGGTTTGTTTCCTCTTCAAGTAGCCCTAGGTGCAGACTCTGGAAAAGCACTTTCATTGAGATGGGTTGCCAAGCTTCTATGAAATAACGAGTTTCCGAAGTACCAGCAAATATTTTTTCACCCAATCTTGATGATACTGGTTGCTAATGATCAGTACACAGATCCCACTTGGCTCACCAAATTTTGTTCTTCTAGGTTGAAGCGTTTGTCTACAGTAGCAGTTTTTATATTTAGGTTTCACTCTGTTCTCTCATATATAGATAGATGAATTTGGAACTCTAAATCCAACATGGTTTGTAGTAGCTCTTTGAAACTCGACAAAATAAAGAGTTCTGAGTTTTGTCTCTATGGTTTGTTTCCTCTTCAAGTAGCCCTAGGCACAGACTGTGGAAAACCACTTTCATTGAGAGGGGTTGCCAAGCTTCTAAGAAATAACGAGTTTCCGAAATATCAGCAAATATTTTTTCACCCAATCTTGATGATACTTGGTGGTAATGATCAGTACACAGTACCCGCTTGGCTCACCAAATTATGTTCTTCTAGGTTGAAGCGTTCGTCTACAGTAGCCGTTTTTATATT
This sequence comes from Callospermophilus lateralis, assembly GCF_048772815.1. Classification (NCBI taxonomy): domain Eukaryota; kingdom Metazoa; phylum Chordata; class Mammalia; order Rodentia; family Sciuridae; genus Callospermophilus; species Callospermophilus lateralis. The sequence goes on from NW_027511469.1 coordinate 5,821, forward strand.
TAGGTTTCACTCTGTTCTCTCATATATAGATAGATGAATTTGGAACTCTAAATCCAACATGGTTTGTAGTAGCTCTTTGTAACTTGACAAAATAAAGGAGTTCTGAGTTTTGTCTCTATGTTTTGTTTCCTCTTCAAGTAGCCCTAGGCGCAGACTGTGGAAAAGCACTTTCATTCAGAGGGGTTGCCAAGCTTCTAAGAAATAACGAGTTTCCCAAGTACCAGCAAATATTTTTTCACCCAATCTTGATGATACTGGTTGCTAATGATCAGTACACAAACCCCACTTGGCTCACCAAGTTGTGTTCTTCTAGGTTCAAGCGTTCGCCTACAGTAGAAGATTTTATATTTAGGTTTCCCTCTGTTCTCTCCTATATAGATATATGAATTTGGAACTCTAAATCCAACATGGTTTGTAGTAGCTCTTTGAAACTTGACAAAATAAAGGAGTTCTCAGTTTTGTCTCTATGGTTTGTTTCCTCTTCAAATAGCCCTAGGCAAAGACTGTGGAAAAGCACTTTCATTGAGAGAGTTTGCCAAGCTTCTAAGAAATAACGAGTTTCCGAAATACCAGCAAATATTTTTTTCACCCAATCTTGGTGATACTGGGTGTTAATGATCAGTACACAGATCCCACTTGGCTCACCAAATTTTGTTCTTCTAGGTTGAAGCGTTCGTCTACAGTATCAGTTTTTATATTTAGGTTTCACTCTGTTCTCTCATGTAGAGATAGATGAATTTGGAACTCTAAATCCAACATGGTTTGTAGTAGCTCTTTGAAACTTGACAAAATAAAGAGTTCTGAGTTTTGTCTCTATGGTTTGTTTCCTCTTCAAGTAGCCCTAGGCACAGACTGTGGAAAACCACTTTCATTGAGAGGGGTTGCCAAGCATCTAAGAAATAACGAGTTTCCGAAATATCAGCAAATATTTTTTCACCCAATCTTGATGATACTTGGTGGTAATGATCAGTACACAGTACCCGCTTGGCTCACAAAATTATGTTTTTCTAGGTTGAAGCTTTTGTCTACAGTAGCCGTTTTTATATTTAGGTTTCACTCTGTTCTCTCATATATAGATAGATGAATTTTTAACTCTAAATCCAACATGGTTTGTAGTAGCTCTTTGTAACTTGACAAAATAAAGGAGTTCTGAGTTTTGTCTCTATGTTTTGTTTCCTCTTCAAGTAGCCCTAGGAGCAGACTGTGGAAAAGCACTTTCATTGAGAGGGGTTGCCAAGCTTCTAAGAAATTACAAGTTTCCGAAATACCAGCAAATATTTTTTCACCCAATCTTGATGATACTGGTTGCTAATGATCAGTACACAAACCCCACTTGGCTCACCAAATTGTGTTCTTCTAGGTTGAAGCGTTCGCCTACAGTAGAAGATTTTATATTTAGGTAGCCTCTGTTCTCTCCTATATAGATATATGAATTTGGAACTCTAAATCCAACATGGTTTTAGTAGCTCTTTGAAACTTGACAAAATAAAGAGTTCTGAATTTTGTCTCTATGGTTTGTTTCCTCTTCAAGTAGCCCTAGGCACAGACTGTGGAAAACCACTTTCATTGAGAGGGGTTGCCAAGCTTCTAAGAAATAACGAGTTTCCGAAATACCAGCAAATATTTTTTCACCCAATCTTGATGATACTTGGTGGTAATGATCAGTACACAGATCCCACATGGCTCACCAAATTTTGTTCTTCTAGGTTGAAGCGTTCGTCTACAGTAGCAGTTTTTATATTTAGGTTTCTCTCTGTTCTCTCCTATATAGATAGATGAATTTGGAACTCTAAATCCAACATGGATTGTAGTAGCTCTTTGAAACTTGACAAAATAAAGGAGTTCTCAGTTTTGTCTCTATGGTTTGTTTCCTCTTCAAGTAGCCCTAGGCGCAGACTCTGGAAAAGCACTTTCATTGAGAGGGGTTGCCAAGCTTCTAAGAAATAACGAGTTTCCGAAGTACCAGCAAATATTTTTTCACCCAATCTTGATGATACTGGTTGCTAATGATCAGTACACAAATCCCACTTGGCTCACCAAATTGTGTTCTTCTAGGTTGAAGCGTTCGCCTACAGTAGAAGTTTTTATATTTAGGTTTCCCTCTGTTCTCTCCTATATAGATATATGAATTTGTAACTCTAAATCCAACATGGTTTATAGTAGCTCTTTGAAACTTGACAAAATAAAGGAGTTCTCAGTTTTGTCTCTATGGTTTGTTTCCTCTTCAAGTAGCCCTAGGCACAGACTGTGGAAAAGCACTTTCATTGAGAGAGTTTGCCAAGCTTCTAAGAAATTACAAGTTTCCGAATTACCAGCAAATATTTTTTCACCCAATCTTGATGATACTTGGTGGTAATGATCAGTACACAAATCCCACTTGGCTCACCAAATTTTGTTCTTCTAGGTTGAAGCGTTCGTCTACAGTAGCAGTTTTTATATTTAGGTTTCTCTCTGTTCTCTCCTATATAGATAGATGAATTTGGAACTCTAAATCCAACATGGATTGTAGTAGCTCTTTGAAACTTGACAAAATAAAGGAGTTCTCAGTTTTTTCTCTATGGTTTGTTTCCTCTTCAAGTAGCCCTAGGCACAGACTGTGGAAGCACTTTCATTGAGATGGGTTGCCAAGCTTCTAAGAAATAACGAGTTTCCGAAATAACAGCAAATGTTTTTTCACCCAATCTTGATGATACTTGGTGGTAATGATCAGTACACAAATCCCACTTGGCTCACCAAATTTTGTTCTTCTAGGTTGAAGCGTTCGTCTACAGTAGCAGTTTTTATATTTAGGTTTCTCTCTGTTCTCTCCTATATAGATAGATGAATTTGGAACTCTAAATCCAACATGGATTGTAGTAGCTCTTTGAAACTTGACAAAATAAAGGAGTTCTCAGTTTTGTCTCTATGGTTTGTTTCCTCTTCAAGTAGCCCTAGGCGCAGACTCTGGAAAAGCACTTTCATTGAGAGGGGTTGCCAAGCTTCTAAGAAATAACGAGTTTCCGAAGTACCAGCAAATATTTTTTCACCCAATCTTGATGATACTGGTTGCTAATGATCAGTACACAAATCCCACTTGGCTCACCAAATTGTGTTCTTCTAGGTTGAAGCGTTCGCCTACAGTAGAAGTTTTTATATTTAGGTTTCCCTCTGTTCTCTCCTATATAGATATATGAATTTGTAACTCTAAATCCAACATGGTTTATAGTAGCTCTTTGAAACTTGACAAAATAAAGGAGTTCTCAGTTTTGTCTCTATGGTTTGTTTCCTCTTCAAGTAGCCCTAGGCACAGACTGTGGAAAAGCACTTTCATTGAGAGAGTTTGCCAAGCTTCTAAGAAATTACAAGTTTCCGAATTACCAGCAAATATTTTTTCACCCAATCTTGATGATACTTGGTGGTAATGATCAGTACACAAATCCCACTTGGCTCACCAAATTTTGTTCTTCTAGGTTGAAGCGTTCGTCTACAGTAGCAGTTTTTATATTTAGGTTTCTCTCTGTTCTCTCCTATATAGATAGATGAATTTGGAACTCTAAATCCAACATGGATTGTAGTAGCTCTTTGAAACTTGACAAAATAAAGGAGTTCTCAGTTTTTTCTCTATGGTTTGTTTCCTCTTCAAGTAGCCCTAGGCACAGACTGTGGAAGCACTTTCATTGAGATGGGTTGCCAAGCTTCTAAGAAATAACGAGTTTCCGAAATAACAGCAAATGTTTTTTCACCCAATCTTGATGATACTTGGTGGTAATGATCAGTACACAAATCCCACTTGGCTCACCAAATTTTGTTCTTCTAGGTTGAAGCGTTCGTCTACAGTAGCAGTTTTTATATTTAGGTTTCTCTCTGTTCTCTCCTATATAGATAGATGAATTTGGAACTCTAAATCCAACATGGATTGTAGTAGCTCTTTGAAACTTGACAAAATATAGGAGTTCTCAGTTTTGTCTCTATGGTTTGTTTCCTCTTCAAGCAGCCTTAGGCACAGACTGTGGAAAAGCACTTTCATTGAGAGGGGTTGCCAAGCTTCTAAGAAATAACGAGTTTCCGAAATACCAGCAAATATTTTTTCACCCAATCTTGATGATACTTGGTGGTAATGATCAGTACACAGATCCCACTTGGCTCACCAAATTTGGTTCTTCTAGGTTGAAGCGTTCGTCTATAGTAGCAGTTTTTATATTTAGGATTCTCTCTGTTCTCTCCTATATAGATAGATGAATTTGGAACTCTAAATCCAACATGGATTGTAGTAGCTCTTTGAAACTTGACAAAATAAAGGAGTTCTGAGTTTTGTCTCTATGGTTTGTTTCCTCTTCAAGTAGCCCTAGGCGCAGACTCTGGAAAAGCACTTTCATTGAGAGGGGTTGCCAAGCTTCTAAGAAATAACGAGTTTCCGAAGTACCAGCAAATATTTTTTCACCCAATCTTGATGATACTGGTTGCTAATAATCAGTACACAAATCCCACTTGGCTCACCAAATTGTGTTCTTCTAGGTTGAAGCGTTCGCCTACAGTAGAAGTTTTTATATTTAGGTTTCCCTCTGTTCTCTCCTATATAGATATATGAATTTGTAACTCTAAATCCAACATGGTTTGTAGTAGCTCTTTGAAACTTGACAAAATAAAGGAGTTCTCAGTTTTGTCTCTATGGTTTGTTTCCTCTTCAAGTAGCCCTAGGCACAGACTGTGGAAAAGCACTTTCATTGAGAGAGTTTGCCAAGCTTCTAAGAAATTACAAGTTTCCGAATTACCAGCAAATATTTTTTCACCCAATCTTGATGATACTTGGTGGTAATGATCAGTACACAAATCCCACTTGGCTCACCAAATTTTGTTCTTCTAGGTTGAAGCGTTCGTCTACAGTAGCAGTTTTTATATTTAGGTTTCTCTCTGTTCTCTCCTATATAGATAGATGAATTTGGAACTCTAAATCCAACATGGATTGTAGTAGCTCTTTGAAACTTGACAAAATAAAGGAGTTCTCAGTTTTGTCTCTATGGTTTGTTTCCTCTTCAAGTAGCCCTAGGCACAGACTGTGGAAGCACTTTCATTGAGATGGGTTGCCAAGCTTCTATGAAATAACGAGTTTCCATAATACTAGCAAATATTTTCTCACACAATCTTGATGATACTTGGTGGAAATGATCAGTACACAAATTCCACTTGGCTCACCAAATTTTGTTCGTCTAGGTAGAAGCGTTCGTCTACAGTAGCAGTTTTTATATTTAGGTTTCTCTCTGTTCTCTCTTATATAGATAGATGAATTTGGAACTTTAAATCCAACATGGATTGTAGTAGCTCTTTGAAACTTGACAACATAAAGGAGTTCTCAGTTTTGTCTCTATGGTTTGTTTCCTCTTCAAGTAACCCTAGGCACAGACTGTGGAAAACCACTTTCATTGAGAGGGGTTGCCAAGCTTCTAAGAAATAACGAGTTTCCGAAATACCAGCAAATGTTTTTTCACCCAATCTTGATGATACTTGGTGGTAATGATCAGTACACAAATCCCACTTGGCTCACCAAATTTTATTCTTCTAGGTTGAAGCGTTCGTCTACAGTAGCAGTTTTTATATTTAGGTTTCTCTCTGTTCTCTCCTATATAGATAGATGAATTTGGAACTCTAAATCCAACATGGATTGTAGTAGCTCTTTGAAACTTGACAAAATATAGGAGTTCTCAGTTTTGTCTCTATGGTTTGTTTCCTCTTCAAGCAGCCTTAGGCACAGACTGTGGAAAAGCACTTTCATTGAGAGGGGTTGCCAAGCTTCTAAGAAATAACGAGTTTCCGAAATACCAGCAAATATTTTTTCACCCAATCTTGATGATACTTGGTGGTAATGATCAGCACACAGATCCCACTTGGCTCACCAAATTTGGTTCTTCTAGGTTGAAGCGTTCGTCTACAGTAGCAGTTTTTATATTTAGGATTCTCTCTGTTCTCTCCTATATAGATAGATGAATTTGGAACTCTAAATCCAACATGGATTGTAGTAGCTCTTTGAAACTTGACAAAATATAGGAGTTCTCAGTTTTGTCTCTATGGTTTGTTTCCTCTTCAAGCAGCCTTAGGCACAGACTGTGGAAAAGCACTTTCATTGAGAGGGGTTGCCAAGCTTCTAAGAAATAACGAGTTTCCGAAATACCAGCAAATATTTTTTCACCCAATCTTGATGATACTTGTTGCTAATGATCAGTACACAAATCCCACTTGGCTCACCAAATTTTGTTCTTCTAGGTTGAAGCGTTCGTCTACAGTAGTCGTTTTTATATTTATGTTTCACGCTGTTCTCTCATATATACATAGATTAATTTGGAACTCTAAATCAAACATGTTTTGTAGTAGCTGTTTGAAACTTGACAAAATAAAGGAGTTCTGAGTTTTGTCTCTATGGTTTGTTTCCTCTTCAAGTAGCCCTAGGTGCAGACTCTGGAAAAGCACTTTCATTGAGATGGGTTGCCAAGCTTCTACGAAATAACGAGTTTCCGAAGTACCAGCAAATATTTTTTCACCCAATCTTGATGATACTGGTTGCTAATGATCAGTACACAGATCCCACTTGGCTCACCAAATTTTGTTCTTCTAGGTTGAAGCGTTTGTCTACAGTAGCAGTTTTTATATTTAGGTTTCACTCTGTTCTCTCATATATAGATAGATGAATTTGGAACTCTAAATCCAACATGGTTTGTAGTAGCTCTTTGAAACTTGACAAAATAAAGGAGTTCTGAGTTTTTTTCTCTATGGTTTGTTTCCTCTTCAAGTAGCCCTAGGCGCAGACTATGGAAAAGCACTTTCATTGAGAGGGGTTGCCAAGCTTCTAAGAAATAACGAGTTTCCCAAGTACCAGCAAATATTTTTTCACCCAATCTTGATGATACTGGTTGCTAATGATCAGTACACAAATCCCACTTGGCTCACCAAATTGTTTTCTTCTAGGTTGAAGCGTTCGCCTACAGTAGCAGTTTTTATATTTAGGTTTCTCTCTGTTCTCTCCTATATAGATAGATGAATTTGGAACTCTAAATCCAACATGGATTGTAGTAGCTCTTTGAAACTTGACAAAATAAAGGAGTTCTCAGTTTTGTCTCTATGGTTTGTTTCCTCTTCAAGTAGCCCTAGGCGCAGACTCTGGAAAAGCACTTTCATTGAGAGGGGTTGCCAAGCTTCTAAGAAATAACGAGTTTCGGAAATACCAGCAAATATTTTTTCACCCAATCTTGATGATACTTGGTGGTAATGATCAGTACACAGATCCCACTTGGCTCACCAAATTTTGTTCTTCTAGGTTGAAGCGTTCGTCTATAGTAGCAGTTTTTATATTTAGGTTTCTCTCTGTTCTCTCCTATATAGATAGATGAATTTGGAACTCTAAATCCAACATGGATTGTAGTAGCTCTTTGAAACTTGACAAAATAAAGGAGTTGTGAGTTTTGTCTCTATGGTTTGTTTCCTCTTCAAGTAGCCCTAGGCGCAGACTCTGGAAAAGCACTTTCATTGAGAGGGGTTGCCAAGCTTCTAAGAAATAACGATTTTCCGAAGTACCAGCAAATATTTTTTCACCCAATCTTGATGATACTGGTTGCTAATGATCAGTACACAAATCCCACTTGGCTCACCAAATTGTGTTCTTCTAGGTTGAAGCGTTCGCCTACAGTAGAAGTTTTTATATTTAGGTTTCCCTCTGTTCTCTCCTATATAGATATATGAATTTGTAACTCTAAATCCAACATGGTTTATAGTAGCTCTTTGAAACTTGACAAAATAAAGGAGTTCTCAGTTTTGTCTCTATGGTTTGTTTCCTCTTCAAGTAGCCCTAGGCACAGACTGTGGAAAAGCACTTTCATTGAGAGAGTTTGCCAATCTTCTAAGAAATGACAAGTTTCCGAATTACCAGCAAATATTTTTTCACCCAATCTTGATGATACTTGGTGGTAATGATCAGTACACAAATCCCACTTGGCTCACCAAATTTTGTTCTTCTAGGTTGAAGCGTTCGTCTACAGTAGCAGTTTTTATATTTAGGTTTCTCTCTGTTCTCTCCTATATAGATAGATGAATTTGGAACTCTAAATCCAACATGGATTGTAGTAGCTCTTTGAAACTTGACAAAATAAAGGAGTTCTCAGTTTTGTCTCTATGGTTTGTTTCCTCTTCAAGTAGCCCTAGTCACAGACTGTGGAAGCACTTTCATTGGGATGGGTTGCCAAGCTTCTAAGAAATAACGAGTTTCCATAATACCAGCAAATATTTTTTCACCCAATCTTGATGATACTTGGTGGAAATGATCAGTACACAAATCCCACTTGGCTCACCAAATTTTGTTCGTCTAGGTAGAAGCGTTCGTCTACAGTAGCAGTTTTTATATTTAGGTTTCTCTCTGTTCTCTCTTATATAGATAGATGAATTTGGAACTTTAAATCCAACATGGATTGTAGTAGCTCTTTGAAACTTGACAACATAAAGGAGTTCTCAGTTTTGTCTCTATGGTTTGTTTCCTCTTCAAGTAACCCTAGGCACAGACTGTGGAAAACCACTTTCATTGAGAGGGGTTGCCAAGCTTCTAAGAAATAACGAGTTTCCGAAATACCAGCAAATATTTTTTCACCCAATCTTGATGATACTTGGTGGTAATGATCAGTACACAAATCCCACTTGGCTCACCAAATTTTGTTCTTCTAGGTTGAAGCGTTCGTCTACAGTAGCAGTTTTTATATTTAGGTTTCTCTCTGTTCTCTCCTATATAGATAGATGAATTTGGAACTCTAAATCCAACATGGATTGTAGTAGCTCTTTGAAACTTGACAAAATAAAGGAGTTCTCAGTTTTGTCTCTATGGTTTGTTTCCTCTTCAAGTAGCCCTAGGCACAGACTGTGGAAAAGCACTTTCATTGAGAGGGGTTGCCAAGCTTCTAAGAAATAACGAGTTTCCGAAATACCAGCAAATATTTTTTACCCAATCTTGATGATACTTGGTGGTAATGATCAGTACACAGATCCCACTTGGCTCACCAAATTTGGTTCTTCTAGGTTGAAGCGTTCGTCTACAGTAGCAGTTTTTATATTTAGGATTCTCTCTGTTCTCTCCTATATAGATAGATGAATTTGGAACTCTAAATCCACCATGGATTGTAGTAGCTCTTTGAAACTTGACAAAATAAAGGAGTTCTGAGTTTTGTCTCTATGGTTTGTTTCCTCTTCAAGTAGCCCTAGGCGCAGACTCTGGAAAAGCACTTTCATTGAGAGGGGTTGCCAAGCTTCTAAGAAATAACGAGTTTCCGAAGTACCAGCAAATATTTTTTCACCCAATCTTGATGATACTGGTTGCTAATAATCAGTACACAAATCCCACTTGGCTCACCAAATTGTGTTCTTCTAGGTTGAAGCGTTCGCCTACAGTAGAAGTTTTTATATTTAGGTTTCCCTCTGTTCTCTCCTATATAGGTATATGAATTTGTAACTCTAAATCCAACATGGTTTGTAGTAGCTCTTTGAAACTTGACAAAATAAAGGAGTTCTCAGTTTTGTCTCTATGGTTTGTTTCCTCTTCAAGTAGCCCTAGGCACAGACTGTGGAAGCACTTTCATTGAGATGGGTTGCCAAGCTTCTAAGAAATTACAAGTTTCCGAAATACCAGCAAATATTTTTTCACCCAAACTTGATGATACTTGGTGGTAATGATCAGTACACAGATCCCACTTGGCTCACCAAATTTTGTTCTTCTAGGTTGAAGCGTTCGTCTACAGTACCAGTTTTTATATTTAGGTTTCACTCTGTTCTCTCATATATAGATAGATGAATTTGGAACTCTAAATCCAACATGGATTGTAGTAATTCTTTGAAACTTGACAAAATAAAGAGTTCTGAGTTTTGTCTCTATGGTTTCTTTCCTCTTCAATTAGCCCTAGGCACAGACTGTGGAAAACCTCTTTCATTGAGGGGGTTGCCAAGCTTCTAAGAAATAATGAGTTTCCGAAATATCAGCAAATATTTTTTCACCCAATCTTGATGATACTGGTTGATAATGATCAGTACACAAATCCCACTTGGCTCACCAAATTTTGTTCTTCTAGGTTGAAGCGTTCGTCTACAGTAGCCGTTTTTATATTTAGGTTTCACTCTGTTCTCTCATATATAGATAGATGAATTTGGAACTCTAAATCCAACATGGTTTGTAGTAGCTCTTTGAAACTTGACAAAATAAAGGAGTTCTGAGTTTTGTCTCTAGGGTTTGTGTCCTCTTCAAGTAGCCCTAGGCGCAGACTCTGGAAAAGCAATTTCATTGAGATGGGTTGCCAAGCTTCTATAAAATAACGAGTTTCCGAAGTACCAGCAAATATTTTTTCACCCAATCTTGATGATACTGGTTGCTAATGATCAGTACACAGATCCCACTTGGCTCACCAAATTTTGTTCTTCTAGGTTGAAGCGTTTGTCTACAGTAGCAGTTTTTATATTTAGGTTTCACTCTGTTCTCTCATATATAGATAGATGAATTTGGAACTCTAAATCCAACATGGTTTGTAGTAGCTCTTTGAAACTCGACAAAATAAAGAGTTCTGAGTTTTGTCTCTATGGTTTGTTTCCTCTTCAAGTAGCCCTAGGCACAGACTGTGGAAAACCACTTTCATTGAGAGGGGTTGCCAAGCTTCTAAGAAATAACGAGTTTCCGAAATATCAGCAAATATTTTTTCACCCAATCTTGATGATACTTGGTGGTAATGATCAGTACACAGTACCCGCTTGGCTCACCAAATTATGTTCTTCTAGGTTGAAGCGTTCGTCTACAGTAGCCGTTTTTATATTTAGGTTTCACTCTGTTCTCTCATATATAGATAGATGAATTTGGAACTCTAAATCCAACATGGTTTGTAGTAGCTCTTTGTAACTTGACAAAATAAAGGAGTTCTGAGTTTTGTCTCTATGTTTTGTTTCCTCTTCAAGTAGCCCTAGGCGCAGACTGTGGAAAAGCACTTTCATTCAGAGGGGTTGCCAAGCTTCTAAGAAATAACGAGTTTCCCAAGTACCAGCAAATATTTTTTCACCCAATCTTGATGATACTGGTTGCTAATGATCAGTACACAAACCCCACTTGGCTCACCAAGTTGTGTTCTTCTAGGTTCAAGCGTTCGCCTACAGTAGAAGATTTTATATTTAGGTTTCCCTCTGTTCTCTCCTATATAGATATATGAATTTGGAACTCTAAATCCAACATGGTTTGTAGTATCTCTTTGAAACTTGACAAAATAAAGGAGTTCTCAGTTTTGTCTCTATGGTTTGTTTCCTCTTCAAATAGCCCTAGGCAAAGACTGTGGAAAAGCACTTTCATTGAGAGAGTTTGCCAAGCTTCTAAGAAATTACAAGTTTCCGAAATACCAGCAAATATTTTTTCACCCAATCTTGGTGATACTGGGTGTTAATGATCACTACACAGATCCCACTTGGCTCACCAAATTTTGTTCTTCTAGGTTGAAGCGTTCGTCTACAGTATCAGTTTTTATATTTAGGTTTCACTCTGTTCTCTCATGTAGAGATAGATGAATTTGGAACTCTAAATCCAACATGGTTTGTAGTAGCTCTTTGAAACTTGACAAAATTAAAGAGTTCTGAGTTTTGTCTCTATGGTTTGTTTCCTCTTCAAGTAGCCCTAGGCACAGACTGTGGAAAACCACTTTCATTGAGAGGGGTTGCCAAGCTTCTAAGAAATAACGAGTTTCCGAAATATCAGCAAATATTTTTTCACCCAATCTTGATGATACTTGGTGGTAATGATCAGTACACAGTACCCGCTTGGCTCACAAAATTATGTTTTTCTAGGTTGAAGCTTTTGTCTACAGTAGCCGTTTTTATATTTAGGTTTCACTCTGTTCTCTCATATATAGATAGATGAATTTGGAACTCTAAATCCAACATGGTTTGTAGTAGCTCTTTGTAACTTGACAAAATAAAGGAGTTCTGAGTTTTGTCTCTATGTTTTGTTTCCTCTTCAAGTAGCCCTAGGCGCAGACTGTGGAAAAGCACTTTCATTGAGAGGGGTTGCCAAGCTTCTAAGAAATTACAAGTTTCCGAAATACCAGCAAATATTTTTTCACCCAATCTTGATGATACTGGTTGCTAATGATCAGTACACAATCCCCACTTGGCTCACCAAATTGTGTTCTTCTAGGTTGAAGCGTTCGCCTACAGTAGAAGATTTTATATTTAGGTAGCCTCTGTTCTCTCCTATATAGATATATGAATTTGGAACTCTAAATCCAACATGGTTTGTAGTAGCTCTTTGAAACTTGACAAAATAAAGGAGCTCTCAGTTTTGTCTCTATGATTTGTTTCCTCTTCAAGTAGCCCTAGGCAAAGACTGTGGAAAAGCACTTTCATTGAGAGAGTTTGCCAAGCTTCTAAGAAATTACAAGTTTCCGAAATACCAGCAAATATTTTTTCACCCAATCTTGATGATACTGGGTGTTAATGATCAGTACACAGATCCCACTTGGCTCACCAAATTTTGTTCTTCTAGGTTGAAGCGTTCGTCTACAGTATCAGTTTTTATATTTAGGTTTCACTCTGTTCTCTCATGTAGAGATAGATGAATTTGGAACTCTAAATCCAACATGGTTTGTAGTAGCTCTTTGAAACTTGACAAAATAAAGGAGTTCTGAGTTTTGTCTCTATGGTTTGTTTCCTCTTCAAGAGGCCTAGGCACAGACTGTGGAAAGCACTTTCATTGAGAGAGTTTGCCAATCTTCTAAGAAATTACAAGTTTCCGAAATACCAGCAAATATTTTTTCACCCAATCTTGATGATACTTGGTGGTAATGATCAGTACACAAATCCCACGTGGCTCACCAAATTTGATCTTCTAGGTTGAAGCGTTCGTCTACAGTAGCAGTTTTTATATTTAGGTTTCTCTCTGTTCTCTCCTATATAGATAGATGAATTTGGAACTCTAAATCCAACATGGATTGTAGTAGCTCTTTGAAACTTGACAAAATAAAGGAGTTCTCAGTTTTGTCTCTATGGTTTTTTCCTCTTCAAGTAGCCCTAGGCACAGACTGTGCAAGAGCACTTTCATTGAGAGGGGTTGCCAAGCTTCTAAGAAATAACGAGTTTCCGAAATACCAGCAAATATTTTTTCACCCAATCTTGATGATACTTGGTGGTAATGATCAGTACACAGATCCCACTTGGCTCACCAAATTTTGTTCTTCTAGGTTGAAGCGTTCGTCTACAGTAGCAGTTTTTATATTTAGGTTTCTCTCTGTTCTCTCCTATATAGATAGATGAATTTGGAACTCTAAATCCAACATGGATTGTAGTAGCTCTTTGAAACTTGACAAAATAAAGGAGTTCTCAGTTTTGTCTCTATGGTTTGTTTCCTCTTCAAGTAGCCCTAGGCGCAGACTCTGGAAAAGCACTTTCATTGAGAGGGGTTGCCAAACTTCTAAGAAATAACGAGTTTCCGAAGTACCAGCAAATATTTTTTCACCCAATCTTGATGATACTGGTTGCTAATGATCAGTACACAAATCCCACTTGGCTCACCAAATTGTGTTCTTCTAGGTTGAAGCGTTCGCCTACAGTAGAAGTTTTTAAATTTAGGTTTCCCTCTGTTCTCTCCTATATAGATATATGAATTTGTAACTCTAAATCCAACATGGTTTATAGTAGCTCTTTGAAACTTGACAAAATAAAGGAGTTCTCAGTTTTGTCTCTATGGTTTGTTTCCTCTTCAAGTAGCCCTAGGCACACACTGTGGAAAAGCACTTTCATTGAGAGAGTTTGCCAAGCTTCTAAGAAATTACAAGTTTCCCAATTACCAGCAAATATTTTTTCACCCAATCTTGATGATACTTGGTGGTAATGATCAGTACACAAATCCCACTTGGCTCACCAAATTTTGTTTTTCTAGGTTGAAGCGTTCGTCTACAGTAGCAGTTTTTATATTTAGGTTTCTCTCTGTTCTCTCCTATATAGATAGATGAATTTGGAACTCTAAATCCAACATGGATTGTAGTAGCTCTTTGAAACTTGACAAAATAAAGGAGTTCTCAGTTTTGTCTCTATGGTTTGTTTCCTCTTCAAGTAGCCCTAGGCACAGACTGTGGAAGCACTTTCATTGAGATGGGTTGCCAAGCTTCTAAGAAATAACGAGTTTCCATAATACCAGCAAATATTTTTTCACACAATCTTGATGATACTTGGTGGAAATGATTAGTACACAAATTCCACTTGGCTCACCAAATTTTGTTCGTCTAGGTAGAAGCGTTCGTCTACAGTAGCAGTTTTTATATTTAGGTTTCTCTCTGTTCTCTCTTATATAGATAGATGAATTTGGAACTCTAAATCCAACATGGATTGTAGTAGCTCTTTGAAACTTGACAAAATATAGGAGTTCTCAGTTTTGTCTCTATGGTTTGTTTCCTCTTCAAGCAGCCTTAGGCACAGACTGTGGAAAAGCACTTTCATTGAGAGGGGTTGCCAAGCTTCTAAGAAATAACGAGTTTCCGAAATACCAGCAAATATTTTTTCACCCAATCTTGATGATACTTGGTGGTAATAATCAGTACACAGATCCCACTTGGCTCACCAATTTTGGTTCTTCTAGGTTGAAGCGTTCGTCTACAGTAGCAGTTTTTATATTTAGGATTCTCTCTGTTCTCTCCTATATAGATAGATGAATTTGGAACTCTAAATCCAACATGGATTGTAGTAGCTCTTTGAAACTTGACAAAATAAAGGAGTTCTGAGTTTTGTCTCTATGGTTTGTTTCCTCTTCAAGTAGCCCTAGGCGCAGACTCTGGAAAAGCACGTTCATTGAGAGGGGTTGCCAACCTTCTAAGAAATAACGAGTTTCCGAAGTACCAGCAAATATTTTTTCACCCAATCTTGATGATACTGGTTGCTAATAATCAGTACACAAATCCCACTTGGCTCACCAAATTGTGTTCCTCTAGGTTGAAGCGTTCGCCTACAGTAGAAGTTTTTATATTTAGGTTTCCCTCTGTTCTCTCCTATATAGATATATGAATTTGTAACTCTAAATCCAACATGGATTGTAGTAGCTCTTTGAAACTTGACAACATAAAGGAGTTCTCAGTTTTGTCTCTATGGTTTGTTTCCTCTTCAAGTAACCCTAGGCACAGACTGTGGAAAACCACTTTCATTGAGAGGGGTTGCCAAGCTTCTAAGAAATAACGAGTTTCCGAAATACCAGCAAATGTTTTTTCACCCAATCTTGATGATACTTGGTGGTAATTATCAGTACACAAATCCCTCTTGGCTCACCAAATTTTGTTCTTCTAGGTTGAAGCGTTCGTCTACAGTAGCAGTTTTTATATTTAGGTTTCTCTCTGTTCTCTCCTATATAGATAGATGAATTTGGAACTCTAAATCCAACATGGATTGTAGTAGCTCTTTGAAACTTGACAAAATATAGGAGTTCTCAGTTTTGTCTCTATGGTTTGTTTCCTCTTCAAGCAGCCTTAGGCACAGACTGTGGAAAAGCACTTTCATTGAGAGGGGTTGCCAAGCTTCTAAGAAATAACGAGTTTCCGAAATACCAGCAAATATTTTTTCACCCAATCTTGATGATACTTGGTGGTAATGATCAGTACACAGATCGCACTTGGCTCACCAAATTTGGTTCTTCTAGGTTGAAGCGTTCGTCTACAGTAGCAGTTTTTATATTTAGGATTCTCTCTGTTCTCTCCTATATAGATAGATGAATTTGGAACTCTAAATCCAACATGGATTGTAGTAGCTCTTTGAAACCTGACAAAATAAAGGAGTTCTGAGTTTTGTCTCTATGGTTTGTTTCCTCTTCAAGTAGCCCTAGGCGCAGACTCTGGAAAAGCACTTTCATTGAGAGGGGTTGCCAAGCTTCTAAGAAATAACGAGTTTCCGAAGTACCAGCAAATATTTTTTCACCCAATCTTGATGATACTGGTTGCTAATAATCAGTACACAAATCCCACTTGGCTCACCAAATTGTGTTCTTCTAGGTTGAAGCGTTCGCCTACAGTAGAAGTTTTTATATTTAGGTTTCCCTCTGTTCTCTCCTATATAGATATATGAATTTGTAACTCTAAATCCAACATGGTTTGTAGTAGCTCTTTGAAACTTGACAAAATAAAGGAGTTCTCAGTTTTGTCTCTATGGTTTGTTTCCTCTTCAAGTAGCCCTAGGCACAGACTGTGGAAAAGCACTTTCATTGAGAGAGTTTGCCAAGCTTCTAAGAAATTACAAGTTTCCGAATTACCAGCAAATATTTTTTCACCCAATCTTGATGATACTTGGTGGTAATGATCAGTACACAAATCCCACTTGGCTCACCAAATTTTGTTCTTCTAGGTTGAAGCGTTCGTCTACAGTAGCAGTTTTTATATTTAGGTTTCTCTCTGTTCTCTCCTATATAGATAGATGAATTTGGAACTCTAAATCCAACATGGATTGTAGTAGCTCTTTGAAACTTGACAAAATAAAGGAGTTCTCAGTTTTGTCTCTATGGTTTGTTTCCTCTTCAAGTAGCCCTAGGCACAGACTGTGGAAGCACTTTCATTGAGATGGGTTGCCAAGCTTCTAAGAAATAACGAGTTTCCATAATACCAGCAAATATTTTTTCACACAATCTTGATGATACTTGGTGGAAATGATCAGTACACAAATTCCACTTGGCTCACCAAATTTTGTTCGTCTAGGTAGAAGCGTTCGTCTACAGTAGCACTTTTTATATTTAGGTTTCTCTCTGTTCTCTCTTATATAGATAGATGAATTTGGAACTTTAAATCCAAAATGGATTGTAGTAGCTCTTTGAAACTTGACAACATAAAGGAGTTCTCAGTTTTGTCTCTATGGTTTGTTTCCTCTTCAAGTAACCCTAGGCACAGACTATGGAAAACCACTTTCATTGAGAGGGGTTGCCAAGCTTCTAAGAAATAACGAGTTTCCGAAATACCAGCAAATGTTTTTTCACCCAATCTTGATGATACTTGGTGGTAATGATCAGTACACAAATCCCACTTGGCTCACCAAATTTTGTTCTTCTAGGTTGAAGCGTTCGTCTACAGTAGCAGTTTTTATATTGAGGTTTCTCTCTGTTCTCTCCTATATAGATAGATGAATTTGGAACTTTAAATCCAACATGGATTGTAGTAGCTCTTTGAAACTTGACAAAATATAGGAGTTCTCAGTTTTGTCTCTATGGTTTGTTTCCTCTTCAAGCAGCCTTAGGCACAGACTGTGGAAAAGCACTTTCATTGAGAGGGGTTGCCAAGCTTCTAAGAAATAACGAGTTTCCGAAATACCAGCAAATATTTTTTCACCCAATCTTGATGATACTTGGTGGTAATGATCAGTACACAGATCCCACTTGGCTCACCAAATTTGGTTCTTCTAGGTTGAAGCGTTCGTCTACAGTAGCAGTTTTTATATTTAGGATTCTCTCTGTTCTCTCCTATATAGATAGATGAATTTGGAACTCTAAATCCAACATGGATTGTAGTAGCTCTTTGAAACTTGACAAAATAAAGGAGTTCTGAGTTTTGTCTCTATGGTTTGTTTCCTCTTCAAGTAGCCCTAGGCGCAGACTCTGGAAAAGCACTTTCATTGAGAGGGGTTGCCAAGCTTCTAAGAAATAACGAGTTTCCGAAGTACCAGCAAATATTTTTTCACCCAATCTTGATGATACTGGTTGCTAATAATCAGTACACAAATCCCACTTGGCTCACCAAATTGTGTTCTTCTAGGTTGAAGCGTTCGCCTACAGTAGAAGTTTTTATATTTAGGTTTCCCTCTGTTCTCTCCTATATAGATATATGAATTTGTAACTCTAAATCCAACATGGTTTGTAGTAGCTCTTTGAAACTTGACAAAATAAAGGAGTTCTCAGTTTTGTCTCTATGGTTTGTTTCCTCTTCAAGTAGCCCTAGGCACAGACTGTGGAAAAGCACTTTCATTGAGAGAGTTTGCCAAGCTTCTAAGAAATTACAAGTTCCGAATTACCAGCAAATATTTTTTCACCCAATCTTGATGATACTTGGTGGTAATGATCAGTACACAAATCCCACTTGGCTCACCAAATTTTGTTCTTCTAGGTTGAAGCGTTCGTCTACAGTAGCAGTTTTTATATTTAGGTTTCTCTCTGTTCTCTCCTATATAGATAGATGAATTTGGAACTCTAAATCCAACATGGATTGTAGTAGCTCTCTTTGAAACTTGACAAAATAAAGGAGTTCTCAGTTTTGTCTCTATGGTTTGTTTCCTCTTCAAGCAGCCTTAGGCACAGACTGTGGAAAAGCACTTTCATTGAGAGGGGTTGCCAAGCTTCTAAGAAATAACGAGTTTCCATAGTACCAGCAAATATTTTTTCACCCAATCTTGATGATACTTGGTGGTAATGATCAGTACACAAATCCCACTTGGCTCACCAAAATTTGTTCGTCTAGGTTGAAGCGTTCGTCTACAGTAGCAGTTTTTATATTTAGGTTTGCCTCTGTTCTCTCCTATATAGATAGATGAATTTGGAACTTTAAATCCAACATGGATTGTAGTAGCTCTTTGAAACTTGACAAAATAAAGGAGTTCTCAGTTTTGTCTCTATGGTTTGTTTCCTCTTTAAGTAGCCCTAGGCACAGACTGTGGAAAACCACTTTCATTGAGAGGGGTTGCAAAGCTTCTAAGAAATAACGAGTTTCCGAAATACCAGCAAATATTTTTTCACCCAAACTTGATGATACTTGGTGGTAATGATCAGTACACAGATCCCACTTGGCTCCCAAATTTTGATCTTCTAGGTTGAAGCGTTCGTCTACAGTACCAGTTTTTTATATTTAGGTTTCACTCTGTTCTCTCATATATAGATAGATGAATTTGGAACTCTAAATCCAACATGGATTGTAGTAATTCTTTGAAACTTGACAAAATAAAGAGTTCTGAGTTTTGTCTCTATGGTTTCTTTCCTCTTCA
>NW_027511470.1:0-24772 GCF_048772815.1 Callospermophilus lateralis
GTGTTATTCGCCCGTCCCTGCATTAGGCTACATGAAGAGGAAACAAACTTTAGAGATAGAACGTAGAACTACAGTATTTTGTCAAGTTTCAAGAAGCTAGCACAAACCGTGTTTGATTTAGAGTTCGAAGTGCATCTGTCAATATAGGACAAAACAGAGTGAAACCTAAAAATTCAAACTGTTCCTGCAAACGAATGCTTCAACCTAGGAGAACGAAACTTGGGCATCCAAGTTTGATTGATGCACTGCTCATTACTTGAAAGTATCATGAAGGTCGGAAGAAAAAATATATGATGAGATTTCAGGAGACTGTAGTTTTTTGGCAGCCTAACAACGCCTTTCATTGAATGTGTTATTCGCCAGTCTCTGCTTAAGGCTACATCAAGAGGAAACAAACCTTAGGGATAGAACGCAGAACTACTTTATTGTGTCATGTTTCAAGTAGCTACCACAAACCGTTTTTGATTTAAGGTTCTAACTGCATCTGTCAACATAGGAGAAAACAGAGTGAAACCTAAAAATTCAAACTGTTCCTGCAAACGAATGCTTCAACCTAGAAGAACAAAACTTGGGCATCCAAGTGGGAATGGTGTACTGATCATTACTTGAATGTATCATGAAGATTGGATGAAAAAATATATGTTGAGATTTCAGGAGACTCTAGTTTTTTGAAAGTTTGGCAACCCCTTTCAATATAAGTGTTATTCGCCAGTCCCTGCATTAGGCTACATCAAGAGGAAACAAACCTTAGAGATAGAACGTAGAACTACTTTATTGTGTCAAGTTTCAAGAAGCTAGCAAAAACCGTGTTTGATTTAGAGTTCTAGCTGCATCTGTCAATATAGGAGAAAACAGAGTGAAACCTAGAAATTCAAACTGTTACTGCAAACGAATGCATCAACCTAGGAGAACGAAACTTGGGCATCCAAGTTTGATTGGTGTACTGCTCATTACTTGAAAGTATCATTAAGGTCGGAAAAAAATATGTGTTGAGATTTCAGGAGACTCTAGTTTTTTGGCAGCCTAACAACGCCTTTCATTGAAAGTGTTATTCGCCAGTCTTTGCTGAAGGCTACATCAAGAGGAAACAAACCTTAGGGATAGAATGTAGAACTACTTTATTGTGTCAAGTTTCAATAAGCTAGCCCAAAGCGTGTATGATTTAGAGTTTGAACTACATTTGTCAATATAGGAGAAAGCAGAATGAAACCTAAAAATTCAAACTGTTACTGCAAACGAATGCTTCAACGTAGGAGAATGAAACTTGAGCATCCAAGTGGGATTGGTGTACTGATCAGTACTCGAAAGTATCATGAAGATTGGATGCAAAAATATATGTTGAGATTTCAGAAGACTCTAGTTTTTGGAAGTTTGGCAACCCCTTTCAATAAAAGTGTTATTCGCCAGTAACTGCACTAGGCTACATCAAGAGGAAACAAACCTTAGAGATAGAACGTAGAACTACAGTATTTTGTCAAGTTTCAAGAAGCTACCACAAACCGTGTTTGATTTAGAGTTCGAACTGCATCTGTCAATATAGGACAAAACAGAGTGAAACCTAAAAATTCAAACTGTTCCTGCAAACGAATGCTTCAACCTAGGAGAACGAAACTTGGGCATCCAAGTTTGATTGGTGCACTGCTCATTACTTGAAAGTATCATGAAGGTCGGAAGAAAAAATATATGATGAGATTTCAGGAGACTGTAGTTTTTGGCAGCCTAACAACGCCTTTCATTGAATGTGTTTTCGCCAGTCTCTGCTTAAGGCTACATCAAGAGGAAACAAACCTTAGGGATAGAACGTAGAACTACTTTATTGTGTCATGTTTCAAGTAGCTAGAACAAACCGTGTTTGATTTAAGGTTCTAACTGCATCTGTCAATATAGGAGAAAACAGAGTGAAACCTAAAAATTCAAACTGTTCCTGCAAACGAATGCTTCAACCTAGAAGAACAAAACTTGGGCATCCAAGTGGGAATGGTGTACTGATCATTACTTGAATGTATCATGAAGATTGGATGAAAAAATATATGTTGAGATTTCAGGAGACTCTAGTTTTTTGAAAGTTTGGCAACCCCTTTCAATATAAGTGTTATTCGCCAGTCCCTGCATTAGGCTACATCAAGAGGAAACAAACCTTAGAGATAGAACTTAGAACTACTTTATTGTGTCAAGTTTCAAGAAGCTAGCAAAAACCGTGTTTGATTTAGAGTTCTAGCTGCATCTGTCAATATAGGAGAAAACAGAGTGAAACCTAGAAATTCAAACTGTTACTGCAAACGAATGCATCAACCTAGGAGAACGAAACTTGGGCATCCAAGTTTGATTGGTGTACTGCTCATTACTTGAAAGTATCATTAAGGTCGGAAAAAAATATGTGTTGAGATTTCAGGAGACTCTAGTTTTTTGGCAGCCTAACAACGCCTTTCATTGAAAGTGTTATTCGCCAGTCTTTGCTGAAGGCTACATCAAGAGGAAACAAACCTTAGGGATAGAATGTAGAACTACTTTATTGTGTCAAGTTTCAAGAAGCTAGCCCAAAGCGTGTATGATTTAGAGTTTGAACTACATTTGTCAATATAGGAGAAAGCAGAATGAAACCTAAAAATTTAAACTGTTACTGCAAACGAATGCTTCAACGTAGGAGAAGGAAACTTGAGCATCCAAGTGGGATTGGTGTACTGATCATTACTCGAAAGTATCATGAAGTTTGGATAAAAAAATATATGTTGAGATTTCAGAAGATTCTAGTTTTGGGAAGTTTGGCAACCCCTTTCAATAAAAGTGTTATTCGCCAGTCCCTGCATTAGGCTACATCAAGAGGAAACAAACCTTAGAGATAGAACGTAGAACTACAGTATTTTGTCAAGTTTCAAGAAGCTAGCACAAACCGTGTTTGATTTAGAGTTCGAAGTGCATCTGTCAATATAGGACAAAACAGAGTGAAACCTAAAAATTCAAACTGTTCCTGCAAACGAATGCTTCAACCTAGGAGAACGAAACTTGGGCATCCAAGTTTGATTGATGCACTGCTCATTACTTGAAAGTATCATGAAGGTCGGAAGAAAAAATATATGATGAGATTTCAGGAGACTGTAGTTTTTTGGCAGCCTAACAACGCCTTTCATTGAATGTGTTATTCGCCAGTCTCTGCTTAAGGCTACATCAAGAGGAAACAAACCTTAGGGATAGAACGCAGAACTACTTTATTGTGTCATGTTTCAAGTAGCTACCACAAACCGTGTTTGATTTAAGGTTCTAACTGCATCTGTCAACATAGGAGAAAACAGAGTGAAACCTAAAAATTCAAACTGTTCCTGCAAACGAATGCTTCAACCTAGAAGAACAAAACTTGGGCATCCAAGTGGGAATGGTGTACTGATCATTACTTGAATGTATCATGAAGATTGGATGAAAAAATATATGTTGAGATTTCAGGAGACTCTAGTTTTTTGAAAGTTTGGCAACCCCTTTCAATATAAGTGTTATTCGCCAGTCCCTGCATTAGGCTACATCAAGAGGAAACAAACCTTAGAGATAGAACGTAGAACTACTTTATTGTGTCAAGTTTCAAGAAGCTAGCAAAAACCGTGTTTGATTTAGAGTTCTAGCTGCATCTGTCAATATAGGAGAAAACAGAGTGAAACCTAGAAATTCAAACTGTTCCTGCAAACGAATGCATCAACCTAGGAGAACGAAACTTGGGCATCCAAGTTTGATTGGTGTACTGCTCATTACTTGAAAGTATCATTAAGGTCGGAAAAAAAATATGTGTTGAGATTTCAGGAGACTCTAGTTTTTTGGCAGCCTAACAACGCCTTTCATTGAAAGTGTTATTCGCCAGTCTGTGCTGAAGGCTACATCAAGAGAAAACAAACCTTAGGGATAGAATGTAGAACTACTTTATTGTGTCAAGTTTCAAGAAGCTAGCCCAAACCGTGTATGATTTAGAGTTTGAACTACATTTGTCAATATAGAAGAAAACAGTGAAACCTAAAAATTAAAACTGTTACTGCAAACGAGTGCTTCAACGTAGGAGAATGAAACTTGAGCATCCAAGTGGGATTGGTGTACTCTTCATTACTTGAAAGTATCATGAAGATTGGATGCAAAAATATATGTTGAAGTTTCAGAAGACTCTAGTTTTTGGAAGTTTGGCATCCCCTTTCAATAAAAGTGTTATTCGCCACTAACTGCATTAGGCTACATCAAGAGGAAACAAACCTTAGAGATAGAACGTAGAACTACAGTATTTTGTCATGTTTCAAGAAGCTAGCACAAACCGTGTTTGATTTAGAGTTCGAACTGCATCTGTCAATATAGGACAAAACAGAGTGAAACCTAAAAATTCAAACTGTTCCTGCAAACGAATGCTTCAACCTAGGAGAACAAAACTTGGGCATCCAAGTTTGATTGGTGCACTGCTCATTACTTGAAAGTATCATGAAGGTCGGAAGAAAAAATATATGATGAGATTTCAGGAGACTGTAGTTTTTTGGCAGCCTAACAACGCCTTTCATTGAATGTGTTATTCGCCAGTCTCTGCTTAAGGCTACATCAAGAGGAAACAAACCTTAGGGATAGAACGTAGAACTACTTTATTGTGTCATGTTTCAAGTAGCTAGCACAAACCGTGTTTGATTTAAAGTTCTAACTGCATCTGTCAATATAGGAGAAAACAGAGTGAAACCTAAAAATTCAAACTGTTCCTGCAAACGAATGCTTCAACCTAGAAGAACAAAACTTGGGCATCCAAGTGGAAATGGTGTACTGATCATTACTTGAATGTATCATGAAGATTGGATGAAAAAATATATGTTGAGATTTCAGGAGACTCTCGTTTTTTGAAAGTTTGGCAACCCCTTTCAATATAAGTGTTATTCGCCAGTCCCTGCATTAGGCTACATCAAGAGGAAACAAACCTTAGAGATAGAACGTAGAACTACTTTATTGTGTCAAGTTTCAAGAAGCTAGCACAAACCGTGTTTGATTTAGAGTTCTAGCTGCATCTGTCAATATAGGAGAAAACAGAGTGAAACCTAGAAATTCAAACTGTAACTGCAAACGAATGCATCAACCTAGGAGAACGAAACTTGGGCATCCAAGTTCCATTGGTGTACTGCTCATTACTTGAAAGTATCATTAACGTCGGAAAAAAATATGTGTTGAGATTTCAGGAGACTCTAGTTTTTTGGCAGCCTAACAACGCCTTTCATTGAAAGTGTTATTCGCCAGTCTGTGCTGAAGGCTACATCAAGAGGAAACAAACCTTAGAGATAGAATGTAGAACTACTTTATTGTGTCAAGTTTCAAGAAGCTAGCCCAAACCATGTATGATTTAGAGTTTGAACTACATTTGTCAATATAGGAGAAAGCAGAATGAAACCTAAAAATTCAAACTGTTACTGCAAACGAATGCTTCAACGTAGGAGAATGAAACTTGAGCATCCAAGTGGGATTGGTGTACTGATCATTACTCGAAAGTATAATGAAGATTGGATAAAAAAATATATGTTGAGATTTCAGAAGACTCTAGTTTTGGGAAGTTTGGCAACCCCTTTCAATAAAAGTATTATTCGCCAGTCCCTGCATTAGGCTACATCAAGAGGAAACAAACCTTAGAGATAGAACGTAGAACTACAGTATTTTGTCAAGTTTCAAGAAGCTAGCACAAACCGTGTTTGATTTAGAGTTCGAACTGCATCTGTCAATATAGGACAAAACAGAGTGAAACCTAAAAATTCAAACTGTTCCTGCAAACGAATGCTTCAACCTAGGAGAACGAAACTTGGGCATCCAAGTTTGATTGGTGCACTGCTCATTACTTGAAAGTATCATGAAGGTCGGAAGAAAAAATATATGATGAGATTTCAGGAGACTGTAGTTTTTTGGCAGCCTAACAACGCCTTTCATTGAATGTGTTATTCGCCAGTCTCTGCTTAAGGCTACATCAAGAGGAAACAAACCTTAGGGATAGAACGTAGAACTACTTTATTGTGTCATGTTTCAAGTAGCTAGCACAAACCGTGTTTGATTTAAAGTTCTAACTGCATCTGTCAATATAGGAGAAAACAGAGTGAAACCTAAAAATTCAAACTGTTCCTGCAAACGAATGCTTCAACCTAGAAGAACAAAACTTGGGCATCCAAGTGGGAATGGTGTACTGATCATTACTTGAATGTATCATGAAGATTGGATGAAAAAATATATGTTGAGATTTCAGGAGACTCTCGTTTTTTGAAAGTTTGGCAACCCCTTTCAATATAAGTGTTATTCGCCAGTCCCTGCATTAGGCTACATCAAGAGGAAACAAACCTTAGAGACAGAACGTAGAACAACTTTATTGTGTCAAGTTTCAAGAAGCTAGCACAAACCGTGTTTGATTTAGAGTTCTAGCTGCATCTGTCAATATAGGAGAAAACAGAGTGAAACCTAGAAATTCAAACTGTAACTGCAAACGAATGCATCAACCTAGGAGAACGAAACTTGGGCATCCAAGTTTGATTGGTGTACTGCTCATTACTTGAAAGTATCATTAAGGTCGGAAAAAAATATGTGTTGAGATTTCAGGAGACTCTAGTTTTTTGGCAGCCTAACAACGCCTTTCATTGAAAGTGTTATTCGCCAGTCTGTGCTGAAGGCTACATCAAGAGGAAACAAACCTTAGGGATAGAATGTAGAACTACTTTATTGTGTCAAGTTTCAAGAAGCTAGCCCAAACCGTGTATGATTTAGAGTTTGAACTACATTTGTCAATATAGAAGAAAACAGTGAAACCTAAAAATTTAAACTGTTACTGCAAACGAATGCTTCAACGTAGGAGAAGGAAACTTGAGCATCCAAGTGGGATTGGTGTACTGATCATTACTCGAAAGTATCATGAAGATTGGATGCAAAAATATATGTTGAGATTTCAGAAGACTCTAGTTTTGGGAAGTTTGGCAACCCCTTT
This sequence comes from Callospermophilus lateralis, assembly GCF_048772815.1. Taxonomy (NCBI): domain Eukaryota; kingdom Metazoa; phylum Chordata; class Mammalia; order Rodentia; family Sciuridae; genus Callospermophilus; species Callospermophilus lateralis. The sequence continues at coordinate 6,953 of NW_027511470.1, forward strand.
CAATAAAAGTGTTATTCGCCAGTAACTGCATTAGGCTACATCAAGAGGAAACAAACCTTAGAGATAGAACGTAGAACTACAATATTTTGTCAAGTTTCAAGAAGCTAGCACAAACCTTGTTTCATTTAGAGTTCGAACTGCATCTGTCAATATAGGACAAAACAGAGTGAAACCTAAAAATTCAAACTGTTCCTGCAAACGAATGCTCCAACCTAGGAGAACGAAACTTGGGCATCCAAGTTTGATTGGTGCACTGCTCATTACTTGAAAGTATCATGAAGTTCGGAAGAAAAAATATATGATGAGATTTCAGGAGACTGTAGTTTTTTGGCAGCCTAACAACGCCTTTCATTGAATGTGTTATTCGCCAGTCTCTGCTTAAGGGTACATCAAGAGGAAACAAACCTTAGGGATAGAACGTAGAACTACTTTATTGTGTCATGTTTCATGTAGCTAGCACAAACCGTGTTTGATTTAAAGTTCTAACTGCATCTGTCAATATAGGAGAAAACAGAGTGAAACCTAAAAATTCAAACTGTTCCTGCAAACGAATGCTTCAACCTAGAAGAACAAAACTTGGGCATCCAAGTGGGAATGGTGTACTGATCATTACTTGAATGTATCATGAAGATTGGATGAAAAAATATATGTTGAGATTTCAGGAGACTCTAGTTTTTTGAAAGTTTGGCAACCCCTTTCAATATAAGTGTTATTTGCCAGTCCCTGCATTAGGCTACATCAAGAGGAAACAAACCTTAGAGATAGAACGTAGAACTACTTTATTGTGTCAAGTTTCAAGAAGCTAGCAAAAACCGTGTTTGATTTAGAGTTCTAGCTGCATCTGTCAATATAGGAGAAAACAGAGTGAAACCTAGAAATTCAAACTGTAACTGCAAACGAATGCATCAACCTAGGAGAACGAAACTTGGGCATCCAAGTTCCATTGGTGTACTGCTCATTACTTGAAAGTATCATTAACGTCGGAAAAAAATATGTGTTGAGATTTCAGGAGACTCTAGTTTTTTGGCAGCCTAACAACGCCTTTCATTGAAAGTGTTATTCGCCAGTCTGTGCTGAAGGCTACATCAAGAGGAAACAAACCTTAGAGATAGAATGTAGAACTACTTTATTGTGTCAAGTTTCAAGAAGCTAGCCCAAACCATGTATGATTTAGAGTTTGAACTACATTTGTCAATATAGGAGAAAGCAGAATGAAACCTAAAAATTCAAACTGTTACTGCAAACGAATGCTTCAACGTAGGAGAATGAAACTTGAGCATCCAAGTGGGATTGGTGTACTGATCATTACTCGAAAGTATAATGAAGATTGGATAAAAAAATATATGTTGAGATTTCAGAAGACTCTAGTTTTGGGAAGTTTGGCAACCCCTTTCAATAAAAGTATTATTCGCCAGTCCCTGCATTAGGCTACATCAAGAGGAAACAAACCTTAGAGATAGAACGTAGAACTACAGTATTTTGTCAAGTTTCAAGAAGCTAGCACAAACCGTGTTTGATTTAGAGTTCGAACTGCATCTGTCAATATAGGACAAAACAGAGTGAAACCTAAAAATTCAAACTGTTCCTGCAAACGAATGCTTCAACCTAGGAGAACGAAACTTGGGCATCCAAGTTTGATTGGTGCACTGCTCATTACATGAAAGTATCATGAACGTCGGAAGAAAAAATATATGATGAGATTTCAGGAGACTGTAGTTTTTTGGCAGCCTAACGACGCCTTTCATTGAATGTGTTATTCGCCAGTCTCTGCGTAAGGCTACATCAAGAGGAAACAAACCTTAGGGATAGAACGTAGAACTACTTTATTGTGTCATGTTTCAAGTAGCTAGCACAAACCGTGTTTGATTTAAAGTTCTAACTGCATCTGTCAATATAGGAGAAAACAGAGTGAAACCTAAAAATTCAAACTGTTCCTGCAAACGAATGCTTCAACCTAGAAGAACAAAACTTGGGCATCCAAGTGGGAATGGTGTACTGATCATTACTTGAATGTATCATGAAGATTGGATGAAAAAATATATGTTGAGATTTCAGGAGACTCTAGTTTTTTGAAAGTTTGGCAACCCCTTTCAATAAAAGTGTTGTTCGCCAGTCCCTGCATTAGGCTACATCAAGAGGAAACAAACCTTAGAGATAGAACGTAGAACTACTTTATGGTGTCAAGTTTCAAGAAGCTAGCACAAACCGTGTTTGATTTAGAGTTCTAGCTGCATCTGTCAATATAGGAGAAAACAGAGTGAAACCTAGAAATTCAAACTGTTACTGCAAACGAATGCATCAACCTAGGAGAACGAAACTTGGGCATCCAAGTTTGATTGGTGTACTGCTCATTACTTGAAAGTATCATTAAGGTCGGAAAAAAATATGTGTTGAGATTTCAGGAGACTCTAGTTTTTTGGCAGCCTAACAACGCCTTTCATTGAAAGTGTTATTCGCCAGTCTGTGCTGAAGGCTACATCAAGAGGAAACAAACCTTAGGGATAGAATGTAGAACTACTTTATTGTGTCAAGTTTCAAGAAGCTAGCCCAAACCGTGTATGATTTAGAGTTTGAACTACATTTGTCAATATAGGAGAAAGCAGAATGAAACCTAAAAATTCAAACTGTTACTGCAAACGAATGCTTCAACGTAGGAGAAGGAAACTTGAGCATCCAAGTGGGATTGGTGTACTGATCATTACTCGAAAGTATCATGAAGATTGGATAAAAAAATATATGTTGAGATTTCAGAAGACTCTAGTTTTGGGAAGTTTGGCAACCCCTTTCAATAAAAGTGTTATTCGCCAGTCCCTGCATTAGGCTACATCAAGAGGAAACAAACCTTAGGGATAGAACGTAGAACTACAGTATTTTGTCAAGTTTCAAGAAGCTAGCACAAACCGTGTTTGATTTAGAGTTCGAACTGCATCTGTCAATATAGGACAAAACAGAGTGAAACCTAAAAATTCAAACTGTTCCTGCAAACGAATGCTTCAACCTAGGAGAACGAAACTTGGGCATCCAAGTTTGATTGGTGCACTGCTCATTACTTGAAAGTATCATGAAGGTCGGAAGAAAAAATATATGATGAGATTTCAGGAGAGTGTAGTTTTTTGGCAGCCTAACAACGCCTTTCATTGAATGTGTTATTCGCCAGTCTCTGCTTAAGGCTACATCAAGAGGAAACAAACCTTAGGGATAGAACGTAGAACTACTTTATTGTGTCATGTTTCAAGTAGCTAGCACAAACCGTGTTTGATTTAAAGTTCTAACTGCATCTGTCAATATAGGAGAAAACAGAGTGAAACCTAAAAATTCAAACTGTTCCTGCAAACGAATGCTTCAACCTAGAAGAACAAAACTTGGGCATCCAAGTGGGAATGGTGTACTGATCATTACTTGAATGTATCATGAAGATTGGATGAAAAAATATATGTTGAGATTTCAGGAGACTCTAGTTTTTTGAAAGTTTGGCAACCCCTTTCAATATAAGTGTTATTCGCCAGTCCCTGCATTAGGCTACATCAAGAGGAAACAAACCTTAGAGATAGAACGTAGAACTACTTTATTGTGTCAAGTTTCAAGAAGCTAGCACAAACCGTGTTTGATTTAGAGTTCTAGCTGCATCTGTCAATATAGGAGAAAACAGAGTGAAACCTAGAAATTCAAACTGTTACTGCAACGAATGCATCAACCTAGGAGAACAAAACTTGGGCAACCAAGTTTGATTTGTGTACTGCTCATTACTTGAAAGTATCATTAAGGTCGGAAAAAAATATGTGTTGAGATTTCAGGAGACTCTAATTTTTTGGCAGCCTAACAACGCCTTTCATTGAAAGTGTTATTCGCCAGTCTGTGCTGAAGCCTACATCAAGAGGAAACAAACCATAGGGATAGAATGTAGAACTACTTTATTGTGTCAAGTTTCAAGAAGCTAGCCCAAACCGTGTATGATTTAGAGTTTGAACTACATTTGTCAATATAGAAGAAAACAGTGAAACCTAAAAATTAAAACTGTTACTGCAAACGAATGCTTCAACGTAGGAGAAGGAAACTTGAGCATCCAAGTGGGATTGGTGTACTGATCATTACTCGAAAGTATCATGAAGATTGGATGCAAAAATATATGTTGAGATTTCAGAAGACTCTAGTTTTTGGAAGTTTGGCAACCCCTTTCAATAAAAGTGTTATTCGCCAGTAACTGCATTAGGCTACATCAAGAGGAAACACACCTTAGAGATAGAACGTAGAACTACAATATTTTGTCAAGTTTCAAGAAGCTAGCACAAACCGTGTTTGATTTAGAGTTCGAACTGCATCTGTCAATATAGGACAAAACAGAGTGAAACCTAAAAATTCAAACTGTTCCTGCAAACGAATGCTTCAACCTAGGAGAACGAAACTTGGGCATCCAAGTTTGATTGGTGCACTGCTCATTACTTGAAAGTATCATGAAGGTCGGAAGAAAAAATATATGATGAGATTTCAGGAGACTGTAGTTTTTTGGCAGCCTAACAACGCCTTTCATTGAATGTGTTATTCGCCAGTCTCTGCTTAAGGGTACATCAAGAGGAACAAACCTTAGGGATAGAACGTAGAACTACTTTATTGTGTCATGTTTCAAGTAGCTAGCACAAACCGTGTTTGATTTAAAGTTCTAACTGCATCTGTCAATATAGGAGAAAACAGAGTGAAACCTAAAAATTCAAACTGTTCCTGCAAACGAATGCTTCAACCTAGAAGAACAAAACTTGGGCATCCAAGTGGGAATGGTGTACTGATCATTACTTGAATGTATCATGAAGATTGGATGAAAAAATATATGTTGAGATTTCAGGAGACTCTAGTTTTTTGAAAGTTTGGCAACCCCTTTCAATATAAGTGTTATTCGCCAGTCCCTGCATTAGGCTACATCAAGAGGAAACAAACCTTAGAGATAGAACGTAGAACTACTTTATTGTGTCAAGTTTCAAGAAGCTAGCACAAACCGTGTTTGATTTAGAGTTCTAGCTGCATCTGTCAATATAGGAGAAAACAGAGTGAAACCTTGAAATTCAAACTGTTACTGCAAACGAATGCATCAACCTAGGAGAACGAAACTTGGGCATCCAAGTTTGATTGGTGTACTGCTCATTACTTGAAAGTATCATTAAGGTCGGAAAAAAATATGTGTTGAGATTTCAGGAGACTCTAGTTTTTTGGCAGCCTAACAACGCCTTTCATTGAAAGTGTTATTCGCCAGTCTGTGCTGAAGGCTACATCAAGAGGAAAGAAACCTTAGGGATAGAATGTAGAACTACTTTATTGTGTCAAGTTTCAAGAAGCTAGCCCAAACCGTGTATGATTTAGAGTTTGAACTACATTTGTCAATATAGGAGAAAGCAGAATGAAACCTAAAAATTCAAACTGTTACTGCAAACGAATGCTTCAACGTAGGAGAATGAAACTTGAGCATCCATGTGGGATTGGTGTACTGATCATTACTCGAAAGTATCATGAAGATTGGATAAAAAAATATATGTTGAGATTTCAGAAGACTCTAGTTTTGGGAAGTTTGGCAACCCCTTTCAATAAAAGTGTTATTCGCCAGTCCCTGCATTAGGCTACAACAAGAGGAAACAAACCTTAGAGATAGAACGTAGAACTACATTATTTTGTCAAGTTTCAAGAAGCTAGCACAAACCGTGTTTGATTTAGAGTTCGAACTGCATCTGTCAATATAGGACAAAACAGAGTGAAACCTAAAAATTCAAACTGTTCCTGCAAACGAATGCTTCAAACTAGGAGAACGAAACTTGGGCATCCAAGTTTGATTGGTGCACTGCTCATTACTTGAAAGTATCATGAAGGTCGGAAGAAAAAAATATATGATGAGATTTCAGGAGACTGTAGTTTTTTGGCAGCCTAACAACGCCTTTCATTGAATGTGTTATTCGCCAGTCTCTGCTTAAGGCTACATCAAGAGGAAACAAACCTTAGGGATAGAACGTAGAACTACTTTATTGTGTCATGTTTTCAAGTAGCTAGCACAAACCGTGTTTGATTTAAAGTTCTAACTGCATCTGTCAATATAGGAGAAAACAGAGTGAAACCTAAAAATTCAAACTGTTCCTGCAAACGAATGCTTCAACCTAGAAGAACAAAACTTGGGCATCCAAGTGGGAATGGTGTACTGATCATTACTTGAATGTATCATGAAGATTGGATGAAAAAATATATGTTGAGATTTCAGGAGACTCTAGTTTTGGGAAGTTTGGCAACCCATTTCAATATAAGTGTCATTCGCCAGTCCCTGCATTAGGCTACATCAAGAGGAATCAAACCTTAGAGATAGAACGTAGAACTACTTTGTTGTGTCAAGTTTCAAGAAGCTAGCACAAACCGTGTTTGATTTAGAGTTCTAGCTGCATCTGTCAATATAGGAGAAAACAGAGTGAAACCTAGAAATTCAAACTGTTACTGCAAACGAATGCATCAACCTAGGAGAACGAAACTTGGGCATCCAAGTTTGATTGGTGTACTGCTCATTACTTGAAAGTATCATTAAGTTCAGAAAAAAATATGTGTTGAGATTTCAGGAGACTCTAGTTTTTTGGCAGCCTAACAACGCCTTTCATTGAAAGTGTTATTCGCCAGTCTGTGCTGAAGGCTACATCAAGAGGAAACAAACCTTAGGGATAGAATGTAGAACTACTTTATTGTGTCAAGTTTCAAGAAGCTAGCCCAAACCGTGTATAATTTAGAGTTTGAACTACATTTGTCAATATAGGAGAAAGCAGAATGAAACCTAAAAATTCAAACTGTTACTGCAAACGAATGCTTCAACGTAGGAGAAGGAAACTTGAGCATCCAAGTGGGATTGGTGTACTGATCATTACTCGAAAGTATCATGAAGATTGGATAAAAAAATATATGTTGAGATTTCAGAAGACTCTAGTTTTGGGAAGTTTGGCAACCCCTTTCAATAAAAGTGTTATTCGCCAGTCTCTGCATTAGGCTACATCAAGAGGAAACAAACCTTAGAGATAGAACGTAGAACTACAGTATTTTGTCAAGTTTCAAGAAGCTAGCACAAACCGTGTTTGATTTAGAGTTCGAACTGCATCTGTCAATATAGGACAAAACAGAGTGAAACCTAAAAATTCAAACTGTTCCTGCAAACGAATGCTTCAACCTAGGAGAACGAAACTTGGGCATCCAAGTTTGATTGGTGCACTGCTCATTACTTGAAAGTATCATGAAGGTCGGAAGAAAAAATATATGATGAGATTTCAGGAGACTGTAGTTTTTTGGCAGCCTAACAACGCCTTTCATTGAATGTGTTATTCGCCAGTCTCTGCTTAAGGGTACATCAAGAGGAAACAAACCTTAGGGATAGAACGTAGAACTACTTTATTGTGTCATGTTTCAAGTAGCTAGCACAAACCGTGTTTGATTTAAAGTTCTAACTGCATCTGTCAATATAGGAGAAAACAGAGTGAAACCTAAAAATTCAAACTGTTCCTGCAAACGAATGCTTCGACCTAGAAGAACAAAACTTGGGCATCCAAGTGGGAATGGTGTACTGATCATTACTTGAAAGTATCATTAAGGTCGGAAAAAAATATATGTTGAGATTTCAGGAGACTCTAGTTTTTTGGCAGCCTAACAATGCCTTTCATTGAAAGTGGTATTCGCCAGTCTGTGCTGAAGGCTACATCAAGAGGAAAAAACCTTAGGGATAGAATGTAGAACTACTTTATTGTGTCAAGTTTCAAGAAGCTAGCCCTAACCGTGTATGATTTAGAGTTCTAGCTGCATCTGTCAATATAGGAGAAAACAGAGTGAAACCTAGAAATTCAAACTGTTACTGCAAACGAATGCATCAACCTAGGAGAACGAAACTTGGGCATCCAAGTTTGATTTGTGTACTGCTCATTACTTGAAAGTATCATTAAGGTCGGAAAAAAATATGTGTTGAGATTTCAGGAGACTCTAGTTTTTTTGGCAGCCTAACAACGCCTTTCATTGAAAGTGTTATTCGCCAGTCTTTGCTGAAGGCTACATCAAGAGGAAACAAACCTTAGGGATAGAATGTAGAACTACTTTATTGTGTCAAGTTTCAAGAAGCTAGCCCAAACCGTGTATGATTTAGAGTTTGGACTACATTTGTCAATATAGGAGAAAGCAGAATGAAACCTAAAAATTCAAACTGTTACTGCAAACGAATGCTTCAACGTAGGAGAATGAAACTTGAGCATCCAAGTGGGATTGGTGTACTGATCATTACTCGAAAGTATCATGAAGATTGGATAAAAAAATATATGTTGAGATTTCAGAAGACTCTAGTTTTGGGAAGTTTGGCAACCCCTTTCAATAAAAGTGTTATTCGCCAGTAACTGCATTAGGCTACATCAAGAGGAAACAAACCTTAGAGATAGAACGTAGAACTACAGTATTTTGTCAAGTTTCAAGAAGCTAGCACAAACCGTGTTTGATTTAGAGTTCGAACTGCATCTGTCAATATAGGACAAAACAGAGTGAAACCTAGAAATTCAAACTGTTCCTGCAAACGAATGCTTCAACCTAGAAGAACAAAACTTGGGCATCCAAGTGGGAATGGTGTACTGATCATTACTTGAATGTATCATGAAGATTGGATGAAAAAACATATGTTGAGATTTCAGGAGACTCTAGTTTTTTGAAAGTTTGGCAACCCCTTTCAATATAAGTGTTATTCGCCAGTCCCTGCATTAGGCTAAATCAAGAGGAAACAAACCTTTGAGATAGAACGTAGAACTACTTTATTGTGTCAAGTTTCAAGAAGCTAGCACAAACCGTGTTTGATTTAGAGTTCTAGCTGCATCTGTCAATATAGGAGAAAACAGAGTGAAACCTAGAAATTCAAACTGTAACTGCAAACGAATGCATCAACCTAGGAAAACGAAACTTGGGCATCCAAGTTTGATTGGTGTACTGCTCATTACTTGAAAGTATCATTAAGGTGGGAAAAAAATATGTGTTGAGATTTCAGGAGACTCTAGTTTTTTGGCAGCCTAACAACGCCTTTCATTGAAAGTGTTATTCACCAGTCTGTGCTGAAGGCTATATCAAGAGGAAACAAACCTTAGGGATAGAATGTAGAACTACTTTATTGTGTCAAGTTTCAAGAAGCTAGCCCAAACCGTGTATGATTTAGAGTTTGAACTACATTTGTCAATATAGAAGAAAACAGTGAAACCTAAAAATTAAAACTGTTACTGCAAACGAATGCTTCAACGTAGGAGAATGAAACTTGAGCATCCAAGTGGGATTGGTGTACTGATCATTACTTGAAAGTATCATGAAGATTGGATGCAAAAATATATGTTGAGATTTCAGAAGACTCTAGTTTTAGGAAGTTTGGCAACCCCTTTCAATAAAAGTGTTATTCGCCAGTAACTGCATTAGGCTACATCAAGAGGAAAAAAACCTTAGAGATAGAACGTAGAACTACAATATTTTGTCAAGTTTCAAGAAGCTAGCACAAACCTTGTTTGATTTAGAGTTCGAACTGCATCTGTCAATATAGGACAAAACAGAGTGAAACCTAAAAATTCAAACTGTTCCTGCAAACGAATGCTTCAACCTAGGAGAACGAAACTTGGGCATCCAAGTTTGATTGGTGCACTGCTCATTACTTGAAAGTATCATGAAGGTCGGAAGAAAAAATATATGATGAGATTTCAGGAGACTGTAGTTTTTTGGCAGCCTAACAACGCCTTTCATTGAATGTGTTATTCGCCAGTCTCTGCTTAAGGCTACATCAAGAGGAAACAAACCTTAGGGATAGAACGTAGAACTACTTTATTGTGTCATGTTTCAAGTAGCTAGCACAAACCGTGTTTGATTTAAAGTTCTAGCTGCATCTGTCAATATAGGAGAAAACAGAGTGAAACCTAAAAATTCAAACTGTTCCTGCAAACGAATGCTTCAACCTAGAAGAACAAAACTTGGGCATCCAAGTGGGAATGGTGTACTGATCATTACTTGAATGTATCATGAAGATTGGATGAAAAAATATATGTTGAGATTTCAGGAGACTCTAGTTTTTTGAAAGTTTGGCAACCCCTTTCAATATAAGTGTTATTCGCCAGTCCCTGCATTAGGCAACATCAAGAGGAAACAAACCTTAGAGATAGAACGTAGAACTACTTTATTGTGTCAAGTTTCAAGAAACTAGCACAAACCGTGTTTGATTTAGAGTTCTAGCTGCATCTGTCAATATAGGAGAAAACAGAGTGAAACCTAGAAATTCAAACTGTAACTGCAAACGAATGCATCAACCTAAGAGAACGAAACTTGGGCATCCAAGTTTGATTGGTGTACTGCTCATTACTTGAAAGTATCATTAAGGTCGGAAAAAAAATATGTGTTGAGATTTCAGGAGACTCTAGTTTTTTGGCAGCCTAACAACGCCTTTCATTGAAAGTGTTATTCGCCAGTCTTTGCTGAAGGCTACATCAAGAGGAAACAAACCTTAGGGATAGAATGTAGAACTACTTTATTGTGTCAAGTTTCAAGAAGCTAGCCCAAACCGTGTATGATTTAGAGTTTGAACTACATTTGTCAATATAGGAGAAAGCAGAAAGAAACCTAAAAATTCAAACTGTTACTGCAAACGAATGCTTCAACGTAGGAGAATGAAACTTGAGCATCCAAGTGGGATTGGTGTACTGATCATTACTCGAAAGTATCATGAAGATTGGATAAAAAAATATATGTTGAGATTTCAGAAGACTCTAGTTTTGGGAAGTTTGGCAACCCCTTTCAATAAAAGTGTTATTCGCCAGTCTCTGCATTAGGCTACATCAAGAGGAAACAAACCTTAGAGATAGAACGTAGAACTACAGTATTTTGTCAAGTTTCAAGAAGCTAGCACAAACCGTGTTTGATTTAGAGTTCGAACTGCATCTGTCAATATAGGACAAAACAGAGTGAAACCTAAAAATTCAAACTGTTCCTGCAAACGAATGCTTCAACCTAGGAGAACGAAACTTGGGCATCCAAGTTTGATTGGTGCACTGCTCATTACTTGAAAGTATCATGAAGGTCGGAAGAAAAAATATATGATGAGATTTCAGGAGACTGTAGTTTTTTGGCAGCCTAACAACGCCTTTCATTGAATGTGTTATTCGCCAGTCTCTGCTTAAGGCTACATCAAGAGGAAACAAACCTTAGGGATAGAACGTAGAACTACTTTATTGTGTCATGTTTCAAGTAGCTAGCACAAACCGTGTTTGATTTAAAGTTCTAACTGCATCTGTCAATATAGGAGAAAACAGAGTGAAACCTAAAAATTCAAACTGTTCCTGCAAACGAATGCTTCAACCTAGAAGAACAAAACTTGGGCATCCAAGTGGGAATGGTGTACTGATCATTAATTGAATGTATCATGAAGATTGGATGAAAAAATATATGTTGAGATTTCAGGAGACTCTAGTTTTTTGAAAGTTTGGCAACCCCTTTCAATATAAGTGTTATTCGCCAGTCCCTGCATTAGGCTAAATCAAGAGGAAACAAACCTTTGAGATAGAACGTAGAACTACTTTATTGTGTCAAGTTTCAAGAAGCTAGCACAAACCGTGTTTGATTTAGAGTTCTAGCTGCATCTGTCAATATACGAGAAAACAGAGTGAAACCTAGAAATTCAAACTGTAACTGCAAACGAATGCATCAACCTAGGAAAACGAAACTTGGGCATCCAAGTTTGATTGGTGTACTGCTCATTACTTGAAAGTATCATTAAGGTGGGAAAAAAATATGTGTTGAGATTTCAGGAGACTCTAGTTTTTTGGCAGCCTAACAACGCCTTTCATTGAAAGTGTTATTCACCAGTCTGTGCTGAAGGATATATCAAGAGGAAACAAACCTTAGGGATAGAATGTAGAACTACTTTATTGTGTCAAGTTTCAAGAAGCTAGCCCAAACCGTGTATGATTTAGAGTTTGAACTACATTTGTCAATATAGAAGAAAACAGTGAAACCTAAAAATTAAAACTGTTACTGCAAACGAATGCTTCAACGTAGGAGAATGAAACTTGAGCATCCAAGTGGGATTGGTGTACTGATCATTACTTGAAAGTATCATGAAGATTGGATGCAAAAATATATGTTGAGATTTCAGAAGACTCTAGTTTTAGGAAGTTTGGCAACCCCTTTCAATAAAAGTGTTATTCGCCAGTAACTGCATTAGGCTACATCAAGAGGAAAAAAACCTTAGAGATAGAACGTAGAACTACAATATTTTGTCAAGTTTCAAGAAGCTAGCACAAACCTTGTTTGATTTAGAGTTTGAACTGCATCTGTCAATATAGGACAAAACAGAGTGAAACCTAAAATTCAAACTGTTCCTGCAAACGAATGCTTCAACCTAGGAGAACGAAACTTGGGCATCCAAGTTTGATTGGTGCACTGCTCATTACTTGAAAGTATCATGAAGGTTGGAAGAAAAAATATATGATGAGATTTCAAGAGACTGTAGTTTTTTGGCAGCCTAACAACGCCTTTCATTGAATGTGTTATTCGCCAGTCTCTGCTTAAGGATACATCAAGAGGAAACAAACCTTAGGGATAGAACGTAGAACTACTTTATTGTGTCATGTTTCAAGTAGCTAGCACAAACCGTGTTTGATTTACAGTTCTAACTGCATCTGTCAATATAGGAGAAAACAGAGTGAAACCTAAAAATTCAAACTGTTCCTGCAAACGAATGCTTCAACCTAGAAGAACAAAACTTGGGCATCCAAGTGGGAATGGTGTACTGATCATTACTTGAATGTATCATGAAGATTGGATGAAAAAATATATGTTGAGATTTCAGGAGACGCTAGTTTTTTGAATGTTTGGCAACCCGTTTCAATATAAGTGTTATTCGCCAGTCCCTGCATTAGGCTACATCAAGAGGAAACAAACCTTAGAGATAGAACGTAGAACTACTTTATTGTGTCAAGTTTCAAGAAGCTAGCACAAACCGTGTTTGATTTAGAGTTCTAGCTGCATCTGTCAATATAGGAGAAAACAGAGTGAAACCTAGAAATTCAAACTGTTACTGCAAACGAATGCATCAACCTAGGAGAACAAAACTTGGGCATCCAAGTTTGATTGGTGTACTGCTCATTACTTGAAAGTATCATTAAGGTCGGAAAAAAATATGTGTTGAGATTTCAGGAGACTCTAGTTTTTTGGCAGCCTAACAACGCCTTTCATTGAAAGTGTTATTCACCAGTCTGTGCTGAAGGCTATATCAAGAGGAAACAAACCTTAGGGATAGAATGTAGAACTACTTTATTGTGTCAAGTTTCAAGAAGCTAGCCCAAACCGTGTATGATTTAGAGTTTGAACTACATTTGTCAATATAGAAGAAAACAGTGAAACCTAAAAATTAAAACTGTTACTGCAAACGAATGCTTCAACGTAGGAGAATGAAACTTGAGCATCCAAGTGGGATTGGTGTACTGATCATTACTTGAATGTATCATGAAGATTGGATGCAAAAATATATGTTGAGATTTCAGAAGACTCTAGTTTTAGGAAGTTTGGCAACCCCTTTCAATAAAAGTGTTATTCGCCAGTAACTGCATTAGGCTACATCAAGAGGAAAAAAACCTTAGAGATAGAACGTAGAATTACAATATTTTGACAAGTTTCAAGAAGCTAGCACAAACCTTGTTTGATTTAGAATTTGAACTGCATCTGTCAATATAGGACAAAACAGAGTGAAACCTAAAAATTCAAACTGTTCCTGCAAACGAATGCTTCAACCTAGGAGAACGAAACTTGGGCATCCAAGTTTGATTGGTGCACTGCTCATTACTTGAAAGTATCATGAAGGTTGGAAGAAAATATATATGATGAGATTTCAAGAGACTGTAGTTTTTTGGCAGCCTAACAACGCCTTTCATTGAATGTGTTATTCGCCAGTCTCTGCTTAAGGATACATCAAGAGGAAACAAACCTTAGGGATAGAACGTAGAACTACTTTATTGTGTCCTGTTTCAAGTAGCTAGCACAAACCGTGTTTGATTTACAGTTCTAACTGCATCTGTCAATATAGGAGAAAACAGAGTGAAACCTAAAAATTCAAACTGTTCCTGCAAACGAATGCTTCAACCTAGAAGAACAAAACTTGGGCATCCAAGTGGGAATGGTGTACTGATCATTACTTGAATGTATCATGAAGATTGGAAGAAAAAATATATGTTGAGATTTCAGGAGACGCTAGTTTTTTGAAAGTTTGGCAACCCCTTTCAATATAAGTGTTATTCGCCAGTCCCTGCATTAGGCTACATCAAGAGGAAACAAACCTTAGAGATAGAACGTAGAACTACTTTATTGTGTCAAGTTTCAAGAAGCTAGCACAAACCGTGTTTGATTTAGAGTTCTAGCTGCATCTGTCAATATAGGAGAAAACAGAGTGAAACCTAGAAATTCAAACTGTTACTGCAAACGAATGCATCAACCTTGGAGAACAAAACTTGGGCATCCAAGTTTGATTGGTGTACTGCTCATTACTTGAAAGTATCATTAAGGTCGGAAAAAAATATGTGTTGAGATTTCAGGAGACTCTAGTTTTTTGGCAGCCTAACAACGCCTTTCTTTGAAAGTGTTATTCGCCAGTCTGTGCTGAAGGCTACATCAAGAGGAAACACACCTTAGGGATAGAATGAAGAACTACTTTATTGTGTCAAGTTTCAAGAAGCTAGCCCAAACCGTGTATGATTTAGAGTTTGAACTACATTTGTCAATATAGGAGAAAGCAGAATGAAACCTAAAAATTCAAACTGTTACTGCAAACGAATGCTTCAACGTAGGAGAAGGAAACTTGAGCATCCAAGTGGGATTGGTGTACTGATCATTACTCGAAAGTATCATGAAGATTGGATAAAAAAATATATGTTGAGATTTCAGAAGACTCTAGTTCTGGCAAGTTTGGCAACACCTTTCAATAAAAGTGTTATTCGCCAGTCCCTGCATTAGGCTACATCAAGAGGAAACAAACCTTAGAGATAGAACGTAGAACTACAGTATTTTGTCAAGTTTCAAGAAGCTAGCACAAACCGTGTTTGATTTAGAGTTCGAACTGCATCTGTCAATATAGGACAAAACAGAGTGAAACCTAAAAATTCAAACTGTTCCTGCAAACGAATGCTTCAACCTAGGAGAACGAAACTTGGGCATCCAAGTTTGATTGGTGCACTGCTCATTACTTGAAAGTATCATGAAGGTCGGAAGAAAAAATATATGATGAGATTTCAGGAGACTGTAGTTTTTTGGCAGCCTAACAACGCCTTTCATTGAATGTGTTATTCGCCAGTCTCTGCTTAAGGCTACATCAAGAGGAAACAAACCTTAGGGATAGAACGTAGAACTACTTTATTGTGTCATGTTTCAAGTAGCTAGCACAAACCGTGTTTGATTTAAAGTTCTAACTGCATCTGTCAATATAGGAGAAAACAGAGTGAAACCTAAAAATTCAAACTGTTCCTGCAAACGAATGCTTCAACCTAGAAGAACAAAACTTGGGCATCCAAGTGGGAATGGTGTACTGATCATTACTTGAATGTATCATGAAGATTGGATGAAAAAACATATGTTGAGATTTCAGGAGACTCTAGTTTTTTGAAAGTTTGGCAACCCCTTTCAATATAAGTGTTATTCGCCAGTCCCTGCATTAGGCTAAATCAAGAGGAAACAAACCTTTGAGATAGAACGTAGAACTACTTTATTGTGTCAAGTTTCAAGAAGCTAGCACAAACCGTGTTTGATTTAGAGTTCTAGCTGCATCTGTCAATATAGGAGAAAACAGAGTGAAACCTAGAAATTCAAACTGTAACTGCAAACGAATGCATCAACCTAGGAAAACGAAACTTGGGCATCCAAGTTTGATTGGTGTACTGCTCATTACTTGAAAGTATCATTAAGGTGGGAAAAAAATATGTGTTGAGATTTCAGGAGACTCTAGTTTTTTGGCAGCCTAACAACGCCTTTCATTGAAAGTGTTATTCACCAGTCTGTGCTGAAGGCTATATCAAGAGGAAACAAACCTTAGGGATAGAATGTAGAACTACTTTATTGTGTCAAGTTTCAAGAAGCTAGCCCAAACCGTGTATGATTTAGAGTTTGAACTACATTTGTCAATATAGAAGAAAACAGTGAAACCTAAAAATTAAAACTGTTACTGCAAACGAATGCTTCAACGTAGGAGAATGAAACTTGAGCATCCAAGTGGGATTGGTGTACTGATCATTACTTGAAAGTATCATGAAGATTGGATGCAAAAATATATGTTGAGATTTCAGAAGACTCTAGTTTTAGGAAGTTTGGCAACCCCTTTCAATAAAAGTGTTATTCGCCAGTAACTGCATTAGGCTACATCAAGAGGAAAAAAACCTTAGAGATAGAACGTAGAACTACAATATTTTGTCAAGTTTCAAGAAGCTAGCACAAACCTTGTTTGATTTAGAGTTCGAACTGCATCTGTCAATATAGGACAAAACAGAGTGAAACCTAAAAATTCAAACTGTTCCTGCAAACGAATGCTTCAACCTAGGAGAACGAAACTTGGGCATCCAAGTTTGATTGGTGCACTGCTCATTACTTGAAAGTATCATGAAGGTCGGAAGAAAAAATATATGATGAGATTTCAGGAGACTGTAGTTTTTTGGCAGCCTAACAACGCCTTTCATTGAATGTGTTATTCGCCAGTCTCTGCTTAAGGCTACATCAAGAGGAAACAAACCTTAGGGATAGAACGTAGAACTACTTTATTGTGTCATGTTTCAAGTAGCTAGCACAAACCGTGTTTGATTTAAAGTTCTAGCTGCATCTGTCAATATAGGAGAAAACAGAGTGAAACCTAAAAATTCAAACTGTTCCTGCAAACGAATGCTTCAACCTAGAAGAACAAAACTTGGGCATCCAAGTGGGAATGGTGTACTGATCATTACTTGAATGTATCATGAAGATTGGATGAAAAAATATATGTTGAGATTTCAGGAGACTCTAGTTTTTTGAAAGTTTGGCAACCCCTTTCAATATAAGTGTTATTCGCCAGTCCCTGCATTAGGCAACATCAAGAGGAAACAAACCTTAGAGATAGAACGTAGAACTACTTTATTGTGTCAAGTTTCAAGAAACTAGCACAAACCGTGTTTGATTTAGAGTTCTAGCTGCATCTGTCAATATAGGAGAAAACAGAGTGAAACCTAGAAATTCAAACTGTAACTGCAAACGAATGCATCAACCTAAGAGAACGAAACTTGGGCATCCAAGTTTGATTGGTGTACTGCTCATTACTTGAAAGTATCATTAAGGTCGGAAAAAAAATATGTGTTGAGATTTCAGGAGACTCTAGTTTTTTGGCAGCCTAACAACGCCTTTCATTGAAAGTGTTATTCGCCAGTCTTTGCTGAAGGCTACATCAAGAGGAAACAAACCTTAGGGATAGAATGTAGAACTACTTTATTGTGTCAAGTTTCAAGAAGCTAGCCCAAACCGTGTATGATTTAGAGTTTGAACTACATTTGTCAATATAGGAGAAAGCAGAATGAAACCTAAAAATTCAAACTGTTACTGCAAACGAATGATTCAACGTAGGAGAATGAAACTTGAGCATCCAAGTGGGATTGGTGTACTGATCATTACTCGAAAGTATCATGAAGATTGGATAAAAAAATATATGTTGAGATTTCAGAAGACTCTAGTTTTGGGAAGTTTGGCAACCCCTTTCAATAAAAGTGTTATTCGCCAGTCTCTGCATTAGGCTACATCAAGAGGAAACAAACCTTAGAGATAGAACGT
>NW_027511471.1:0-24771 GCF_048772815.1 Callospermophilus lateralis
CAACATGGTTTGTAGTAGCTCTTTGAAACTTGACAAAATAAAGGAGTTCTCAGTTTTGTCTCTATGGTTTGTTTCCTCTTCAAGTAGCCCTAGGCACAGACTGTGGAAAAGCACTTTTATTGAGAGGGGTAGCCAATCTTCTAAGAAATTACGAGTTTCCGAAATACCAGCAAATATTTTTTCACCCAATTTTGATGATACTTGGTGGTAATGATCAGTACACAAATCCCACTTGGCTCACCAAATTTTGTTCTTCTAGGTTGAAGCGTTCGTCTACAGTAGCAGTTTTTATATTTAGGTTTCCCTCTGTTCTCTCCTATATAGATAGATGAATTTGGAACTCTAAATCCAACATGGTTTGTAGTAGCTCTTTGAAACCTGACAAAATAAAGGAGTTCTCAGTTTTGTCTCTATGGTTTGTTTCCTCTTCAAGTAGCCCTAGGCACAGACTGTGGAAAAGCACTTTCATTGAGATGGGTTGCCAAGCTTCTAAGAAATAACGAGATTCCGAAATACCAGCAAATATTTTTTCACCCAATCTTGATGATACTTGGTGGTAATGATCAGTACACAAATCCCACTTGGCTCACCAAATTTTGTTCTTCTAGGTTGAAGCGTTCGTCTACAGTAGCAGTTTTTATATTTAGGTTTCCCTCTGTTCTCTCCTATATAGATAGATGAATTTGGAACTCTAAATCCAACATGGTTTGTAGTAGCTGGTTGAAACTTGACAAAATAAAGTAGTTCTCCGTTTTGTCTCTATGTTTGTTTCCTCTTCAAGTAGCCCTAGGCACAGACTGTGGAAAAGCACTTTCATTGAGAGGTGTTGCCAAGCTTCTAAGAAATTACGAATTTCCAAAATCCAGCAAATATTTTTTCACCCAATCTTGATGTTACTTGGTCGTAATGATCAGTACACAAATCCCACTTGGCTCACCAAATATTGTTCTTCTAGGTTGAAGCGTTCGTCTACAGTAGCAGTTTTTATATTTAGGTTTCCCTCTGTTCTCTCCTATATGGATAGATGAATTTGGAACACTAAATCCACAGGGTTTATAGTAGCTCTTAGAAACTTGACAAAATAAAGGAGTTCTCAGTTTCCTCTCTATGGTTTGTTTCCTCTTCAAGTAGCCCTAGGCACAGACTGTGGAAAAGCACTTTCATTGAGAGTGGTTGCCAGGCTTCTAAGAAATTACAAGTTTCCGAAATACCAGCAAATATTTTTTCACCCAATCTTGATGATACTTGGTGGTAATGATCAGGATACAAATCCCACTTGGCTCACCAAATTTTGTTCTTCTAGGTTGAAGCATTATTCTACAGTAGCAGTTTTAATATTTAGGTTTCCCTCTGTTCTCTGCTATATAGATAGATGAATTTGGAACTCTAAATCCAACATGGTTTGTAGTAGCTCTTTGAAACTTGACAAAATAAAGGAGTTCTCAGTTCTGTCTCTATGGTTTGTTTCCTCTTCAAGTAGCCCTAGGCACAGACTGTGGAAAAGCACTTTCATTGAGAGTGGTTGCCAGGCTTCTAAGAAATTACAAGTTTCCGAAATACCAGCAAATATTTTTTCACCCAATCTTGATGATACTTGGTGGTAATGATCAGTACACAAATCCCACTTGGCTCACCAAATTTTGTTCTTCTAGGTTGAAGCGTTCGTCTACAGTAGCAGTTTTTTTGTTTAGGTTTCCCTCTGTTCTCTCCTATATAGATAGATGAATTTGGAACTCTAAATCCAACATGGTTTGTAGTAGCTCTTTGAAACTTGAAAAAATAAAGGAGTTCTCAGTTTTATCTCTATGGTTTGTTTCCTCTTCAAGTAGCCCTAGGCACAGACTGTGGAAAGCACTTTCATTGAGATGGGTTGCCAAGCTTCTAAGAAATAACGATTTTCCAAAATACCAACAAATATTTTTTCACCCAATCTTGATGATACTTGGTGGTAATGATCAGTACACAAATCCCACTTGGCTCACCAAATTTTGTTCCTCTAGGTTGAAACGTTGGTCTACAATAGCAGTTTTTATATTTAGGTTTCCCTCTGTTCTCTCCTATATAGATAGATGAATTTGGAACACTAAATCCACAGGGTTTATAGTAGCTCTTAGAAACTTGACAAAATAAAGGAGTTCTCAGTTTTCTCTCTATGGTTTGTTTCCTCTTCAAGTAGCCCTAGGCACAGACTGTGGAAAAGCACTTTCATTGAGAGTGGTTGCCAGGCTTCTAAGAAATTACAAGTTTCCGAAATACCAGCAAATATTTTTTCACCCAATCTTGATGATACTTGGTGGTAATGATCAGGACACAAATCCCACTTGGCTCACCAAATTTTGTTCTTCTAGGTTGAAGCATTATTCTACAGTAGCAGTTTTAATATTTAGGTTTCCCTCTGTTCTCTGCTATATAGATAGATGAATTTGGAACTCTAAATCCAACATGGTTTGTAGTAGCTCTTTGAAACTTGACAAAATAAAGGAGTTCTCAGTTCTGTCTCTATGGTTTGTTTCCTCTTCAAGTAGCCCTAGGCACAGACTGTGGAAAAGCACTTTCATTGAGAGTGGTTGCCAGGCTTCTAAGAAATTACAAGTTTCCGAAATACCAGCAAATATTTTTTCACCCAATCTTGATGATACTTGGTGGTAATGATCAGTACACAAATCCCACTTGGCTCACCAAATTTTGTTCTTCTAGGTTGAAGCGTTCGTCTACAGTAGCAGTTTTTATGTTTAGGTTTCCCTCTGTTCTCTCCTATATAGATAGATGAATTTGGAACTCTAAATCCAACATGGTTTGTAGTAGCTCTTTGAAACTTGAAAAAATAAAGGAGTTCTCAGTTTTATCTCTATGGTTTGTTTCCTCTTCAAGTAGCCCTAGGCACAGACTGTGGAAAGCACTTTCATTGAGATGGGTTGCCAAGCTTCTAAGAAATAACGAATTTCCAAAATACCAGCAAATATTTTTTCACCCAATCTTGATGATACTTGGTGGTAATGATCAGTACACAAATCCCACTTGGCTCACCAAATTTTGTTCCTCTAGGTTGAAACGTTGGTCTACAATAGCAGTTTTTATATTTAGGTTTCCCTCTGTTCTCTCCTATATAGATAGATGAATTTGGAACACTAAATCCAACAAGGTTTATAGTAGCTCTTTGAAACTTGACAAAATAAAGGAGTTCTCAGTTTTCTCTCTATGGTTTGTTTCCTCTTCAAGTAGCCCTAGGCACAGACTGTGGAAAAGCACTTTCATTGAGAGTGGTTGCCAGGCTTCTAAGAAATTACAAGTTTCCGAAATACCAGCAAATATTTTTTCACCCAATCTTGATGATACTTGGTGGTAATGATCAGTACACAAATCACACTAGGCTCACCAAATTTTGTTCTTCTAGGTTGAAGCGTTCGTCTACAGTAGCTGTTTTTATATTTAGGTTTCTCTCTGTTCTCTCCTATATAGATAGATGAATTTGGAACTGTAAATCCAACATGGTTTGTAGTAGCTCTTTGAAACTTGACAAAATAAAGGAGTTCTCAGTTTTGTCTCTATGGTTTGTTTCCTCTTCAAGTAGCCCTAGGCACAGACTGTGGAAAGCACTTTCATTGAGATGGGTTGCCAAGCTTCTAAGAAATAACGAGTTTCCAAAATACCAGCAAATATTTTTTCACCCAATCTTGATGATACTTGGTGGTAATGATCAGTACACAAATCCCACTTGGCTCACCAAATTTTGTTCTTCTAGGTTGAAACGTTGGTCTACAATAGCAGTTTTTATATTTAGGTTTCCCTCTGTTCTCGCCTATAGAGATAGATGAATTTGGAACACTAAATCCAACATGGTTTATAGTAGCTCTTTGAAACTTGACAAAATAAAGGAGTTCTCATTTTTCTCTCTATGGTTTGTTTCCTCTTCAAGTAGCCCTAGGCACAGACTGTGGAAAAGCACTTTCATTGAGAGTGGTTGCCAGGCTTCTAAGAAATTACAAGTTTCCGAAATACCAGCAAATATTTTTTCACCCAATCTTGATAATACTTGGTGGTAATGATCAGTACACAAATCACACTAGGCTCACCAAATTTTGTTCTTATAGGTTGAAGCGTTCGTCTACAGTAGCTGTTTTTATATTTAGGTTTCTCTCTGTTCTCTCCTATATAGATAAATTAATTTGGAACTTAAATCCGACATGGATTGTAGTAGCTCTTTGAAACTTGACAAAATAAAGGAGTTCTCAGTTTTGTCTCTATGGTTTGTTTCCTCTTCAAGTAGCCCTAGGCACAGACTGTGGAATAACACTTTCATTGAGAGGGGTTGCCAAGCTTTTAAGAAATAACGAGTTTCCAAAATACCAGCAAAAATTTTTTCAACCAATCTTGATGATACTTGGTGGTAATGATCAGTACACAGATCCCACTTGGCTCACCAAATTTTGTTCTTCTAGGTTAAAGCGTTCGTCTACAGTAGCAGTTTTTATATTTAGGTTTCACTATTTTCTCTCATATATAGATAGATGAATTTGGAACTGTAAATCCAACATGGTTTGTCGTAGCTCTTTGAAACTTGACAAAATAAAGGAGTTCTCAGTTTTGTCTCTATGGTTTGTTTCCTCTTCAAGTAGCCCTAGGCACAGACTGTGGAAAAGCACGTTCATTGAGAGGGGTTGCCAAGCTTCTAAGAAATAACGAGTTTCCGAAATACCAGCAAATATTTTTTCAGCCAATCTTGATGACAGTTGGTGGTAATGATCAGTACACAAATCCCACTTGGCTCACCAAATTTTGTTCTTCTAGGTTAAAGCGTTCGTCTACAGTAGCAGTTTTTATATTTAGGTTTCCCTCTGTTCTCTCCTATATAGATAGATGAATTTGGAACTCTAAATCCAACATGGTTTGTAGTAGCTCTTTGAAACTTGACAAAATAAAGGAGTTCTCAGTTTTGTCTCTATGGTTTGTTTCCTCTTCAAGTAGCCCTAGGCACAGACTGTGGAAAAGCACTTTTATTGAGAGGGGTAGCCAATCTTCTAAGAAATTACGAGTTTCCGAAATACCAGCAAATATTTTTTCACCCAATCTTGATGATACTTGGTGGTAATGATCAGTACACAAATCCCACTTGGCTCACCAAATTTTGTTCCTCTAGGTTGAAACGTTGGTCTACAATAGCAGTTTTTATATTTAGGTTTCCCTCTGTTCTCTCCTATATAGATAGATGAATTTGAAACACTAAATCCAACAAGGTTTATAGTAGCTCTTTGAAACTTGACAAAATAAAGGAGTTCTCAGTTTTCTCTCTATGGTTTGTTTCCTCTTCAAGTAGCCCTAGGCACAGACTGTGGAAAAGCACTTTCATTGAGAGTGGTTGCCAGGCTTCTAAGAAATTACAAGTTTCCGAAATACCAGCAAAAATTTTTTCAACCAATCTTGATGATACTTGGTGGTAATGATCAGTACACAAATCACACTAGGCTCACCAAATTTTGTTCTTCTAGGTTGAAGCGTTCGTCTACAGTAGCTGTTTTTATATTTAGGTTTCTGTCTGTTCTCTCCTATATAGATAGATGAATTTGGAACTCTAAATCCAACATGGATTGTAGTAGCTCTTTGAAACTTGACAAAATAAAGGAGTTCTCAGTTTTGTCTCTATGGTTTGTTTCCTCTTCAAGTAACCCTAGGCACAGACTGTGGAAAAGCACTTTCATTGAGAGGGGTTGCCAAGCTTTTAAGAAATCACGAGTTTCCGAAATACCAGCAAAAATTTTTTCACCCAAACTTGATGATACTTGGTGGTAATGATCAGTACACAAATCCAACTTGGCTCACCAAATTTTGTTCTTCTAGGTTGAAGCGTTCGTCTACAGTAGCAGTTTTTATATTTAGGTTTCCCTCTGTTCTCTCCTATATAGATAGATGAATTTGGAACTCTAAATCCAACATGGTTTGTAGTAGCTCTTTGAAACTTGACAAAATGAAGGAGTTCTCAGTTTTGTCTCTATGGATTGTTTCCTCTTCAAGTAGCCCTAGGCACAGACTGTGGAAAAGCACTTTCATTGAGAGGTGTTGCCAAGCTTCTAAGAAATTACGAGTTTCCGAAATACCAGCAAATATTTTTTTACCCAATCTTGATGATACTTGGTGGTAATGATCAGTACACAAATCCCACTTGGCTCACCAAATTTTGTTCTTCTAGGTTGAAGCGTTCGTCTACAGTAGCAGTTTTTATATTTAGGTTTCCCTCTGTTCCCTCCTATATAGATAGATGTATTTGGGACTCTAAATCCAACATGGTTTGTAGTAGCTGGTTGAAACTTGACAAAATAAAGTAGTTCTCCGTTTTGTCTCTATGGTTTGTTTCCGCATCAAGTAGCCCTAGGCACAGACTGTGGAAAAGCACTTTCATTGAGAGGTGTTGCCAAGCTTCTAAGAAATTACGAATTTTCGAAATACCAGCAAAAATTTTTTCACCCAATCTTGATGATACTTGGTGGTAATGATCAGTACACAGATCCCACTTGGCTCACCAAATTTTGTTCTTCTAGGTTGAAGCGTTTGTCTACAGTAGCAGTTTTTATATTTAGGTTTCACTCTTTTCTCTCATATATACATAGATGAATTTGGAACTCTAAATCCAACATGGTTTGTAGTAGCTCTTTGAAACTTGACAAAATAAAGGAGATCTCAGTTTTGTCTCTATGGTTTGTTTCCTCTTCAAGTAGCCCTAGGCACAGACTGTGGAAAAGCACTTTCATTGAGAGGGGTTGCCAAGCTTCTAAGAAATAACGAGTTTCCAAAATACCAGCAAATATTTTTTCAGCCATACTTGATGATGGTTGGTGGTAATGATCAGTACACAAATCCCACTTGGCTCACCAAATTTTGTTCTTCTAGGTTGAAGCGTTCATCTACAGTAGCAGTTTTTATATTTAGGTTTCCCTCTGTTCTCTCCTATATAGATAGATGAATTTGGAACTCTAAATCCAACATGGTTTGTAGTAGCTCTTTGAAACTTGACAAAAAAAAGGAGTTCTCAATTTTGTCTCTATGGTTTGTTTCCTCTTCAAGTAGCCCTAGGCACAGACTGTGGAAAAGCACTTTCATTGAGAGGGGTTGCCAAGCTTCTAAGAAATTACGAGTTTCCGAAATACCAGCAAATATTTTTTCACCCAATCTTGATGATACTTGGTGGTAATTATCAGTACACAAATCCCACTTGGCTCACCAAATTTTGTTCTTCTAGGTTGAAGCGTACGTCTACAGTAGCAGTTTTTATATTTAGGTTTCCCTCTGTTCTCTCCTATATAGATAGATGAATTTGGAAGACTAAATCCAACATGGTTTATAGTAGCTCTTTGAAAGTTGACAAAATAAAGGAGTTCTCAGTTTTCTCTCTATGGTTTGTTTCCTCTTCAAGTAGCCCTAGGCACAGACTGTGGAAAAGCACTTTCATTGAGAGTGGTTGCCAGGCTTCTAAGAAATTACAAGTTTCCGAAATACCAGCAAATATTTTTTCACCCAATCTTGATAATACTTGGTGGTAATGATCAGTACACAAATCACACTAGGCTCACCAAATTTTGTTCTTCTAGGTTGAAGCGTTCGTCTACAGTAGCTGTTTTTATATTTAGGTTTCTCTCTGTTCTCTCCTATATAGATAGATTAATTTGGAACTTAAATCCAACATGGATTGTAGTAGCTCTTTGAAACTTGACAAAATAAAGGAGTTCTCAGTTTTGTCTCTATGGTTTGTTTCCTCTTCAAGTATCCCTAGGCACAGACTGTGGAATAACACTTTCATTGAGACGGGTTGCCAAGCTTTTAAGAAATAACGAGTTTCCGAAATACCAGCAAAAATTTTTTCACCCAATCTTGATGATACTTGGTGGTAATGATCAGTACACAGATCCCACTTGGCTCACCAAATTTTGTTCTTCTAGGTTAAAGCGTTCGTCTACAGTAGCAGTTTTTATATTTAGGTTTCACTATTTTCTCTCATATATAGATAGATGAATTTGGAACTGTAAATCCAACATGGTTTGTCGTAGCTCTTTGAAACTTGACAAAATAAAGGAGTTCTCAGTTTTGTCTCTATGGTTTGTTTCCTCTTCAAGTAGCCCTAGGCACGGACTGTGGAAAAGCAATTTCATTGAGAGGGGTTGCCAAGCTTCTAAGAAATAACGAGTTTCCGAAATACCAGCAAATATTTTTTCAGCCAATCTTGATGATAGTTGGTGGTAATGATCAGTACACAAATCCCACTTGGCTCACCAAATTTTGTTCTTCTAGGTTAAAGCGTTCGTCTACAGTAGCAGTTTATATATTTAGGTTTCTCTCTGTTCTCTCCTATATAGATAGATGAATTTGGAACTCTAAATCCAACATGGTTTGTAGTAGCTCTTTGAAACTTGACAAAATAAAGGAGTTCTCAGTTTTGTCTCTATGGTTTGTTTCCTCTTCAAGTAGCCCTAGGCACAGACTGTGGAAAAGCACTTTTATTGAGAGGGGTTGCCAATCTTCTAAGAAATTACGAGTTTCCGAAATAGCAGCAAATATTTTTTCACCCAATTTTGATGATACTTGGTGGTAATGATCAGTACACAAATCCCACTTGGCTCACCAAATTTTGTTCTTCTAGGTTGAAGCGTTCGTCTACAGTAGCAGTTTTTATATTTAGGTTTCCCTCTGTTCTCTCCTATATAGATAGATGAATTTGGAACTCTAAATCCAACATGGTTTGTAGTAGCTCTTTGAAACCTGACAAAATAAAGGAGTTCTCAGTTTTGTCTCTATGGTTTGTTTCCTCTTCAAGTAGCCCTAGGCACAGACTGTGGAAAAGCTCTTTCATTGAGAGGTGTTGCCAAGCTTCTAAGAAATAACGAGATTCCGAAATACCAGCAAATATTTTTTCACCCAATCTTGATGATAGTTGGTGGTAATGATCAGTACACAAATCCCACTTGGCTCACCAAATTTTGTTCTTCTAGGTTGAAGCGTTCGTCTACAGTAGCAGTTTTTATATTTAGGTTTCCCTCTGTTCTCTCCTATATAGATAGATGAATTTGGAACTCTAAATCCAACATGGTTTGTAGTAGCTGGTTGAAACTTGACAAAATAAAGTAGTTCTCCATTTTGTCTCTATGTTTGTTTCCTCTTCAAGTAGCCCTAGGCACAGACTGTGGAAAAGCACTTTCATTGAGAGGTGTTGCCAAGCTTCTAAGAAATTACGAATTTCCGAAATACTAGCAAATATTTTTTTACCAAATCTTGATGTTACTTGGTCGTAATGATCAGTACACAAATCCCACTTGGCTCACCAAATATTGTTCTTCTAGGTTGAAGCGTTCGTCTACAGTAGCAGTTTTTATATTTAGGTTTCCCTCTGTTCTCTCCTATATGGATAGATGAATTTGGAACACTAAATCCACAGGGTTTATAGTAGCTCTTAGAAACTTGACAAAATAAAGGAGTTCTCAGTTTTCTCTCTATGGTTTGTTTCCTCTTCAAGTAGCCCTAGGCACAGACTGTGGAAAAGACTTTCATTGAGAGTGGTTGCCAGGCTTCTAAGAAATTACAAGTTTCCGAAATACCAGCAAATATTTTTTCACCCAATCTTGATGATACTTGGTGGTAATGATCAGTACACAAATCCCACTTGGCTCACCAAATTTTGTTCTTCTAGGTTGAAGCGTTCGTCTACAGTAGCTGTTTTTATATTTAGTTTTCTCTCTGTTCTCTCCTATATAGATAGATGAGTTTGGTACTCTAAATCCAACATGGATTGTAGTAGCTCCTTGAAACTTGACAAAATAAAGGAGTTCTCAGTTTTGTCTCTATGGTTTGTTTCCACTTCAAGGAGCCCTAGGCACATACTGTGGAAAAGCACTTTCATTGAGAGGGGTTGCCAAGCTTTTAAGAAATAACAAATTTCCGAAATACCAGCAAAAATTTTTCACCCAATCTTGATAATACTTGGTGGTAATGATCAGTACACAGATCCCACTTGGCTCACTAAATTGTGTTCTTCTAGGTTGAAGCCTGAGTCTACAGTAGCAGTTTTTATATTTAGGTTTCACTCTTTTCTCTCTTATATAGATAGATGAATTTGGAACACTAAATCCAACATGGTTTGTAATAGCTCTTTGAAACTTGACAAAATAAAGGAGTTCTGAGTTTTCTCTCTATGGTTTGTTTCCTCTTCAAGTAGCCCTAGGCACAGACTGTGTAAAAGCACTTTCATTGAGAGGGGTTGCCAAGCTTCTAAGAAATAACGAGTTTCCGAAATACCAGCAAATATTTTTTCAGCCAATCTTCATGATAGTTGGTGGTAATGATCAGTACACAAATCCCACTTGGCTCACCAAATTTAGTTCTTCTAGGTTGAAGCGTTCATCTAAAGTAGCAGTTTTTATATTTTGTTTCCCTCTGTTCTCTCCTATAAAGATAGATGAATTTGGAACTCTAAATCCAACATGGTTTGTAGTAGCTCTTTGAAACTTGACAAAATAAAGGAGTTCTCAGTTTTGTCTCTATGGTTTGTTTCCTCTTCAAGTAGCCCTAGGCACAGACTGTGGAAAAGCACTTTCATTGAGAGGGGTTGCCAAGCTTCTAAGAAATTACGATTTTCCGAAATACCAGCAAATATATTTTCACCCAATCTTGATGATACTTGGTGGTAATGATCAGTACCCAAATCCCACTTGGCTCACCAAATTTTGTTCTTCTAGGTTGAAGCGTTCGTCTACACTAGCAGTTTTTATATTTAGGTCTCCCTCTGTTCTCTGCTATATAGATAGATGAATTTGGAACTCTAAATCCAACATGGTTTGTAGTAGCTCTTTGAAACTTGACAAAATAAAGGAGTTCTCAGTTTTGTCTCTATGGTTTGTTTCCTCTTCAAGTAGCCCTAGGCACAGACTGTGGAAAAGCACTTTTATTGAGAGGGGTTGCCAATCTTCTAAGAAATTACGAGTTTCCGAAATAGCAGCAAATATTTTTTCACCCAATTTTGATGATACTTGGTGGTAATGATCAGTACACAAATCCCACTTGGCTCACCAAATTTTGTTCTTCTAGGTTGAAACGTTGGTCTACAATAGCAGTTTTTATATTTAGGTTTCCCTCTGTTCTCTCCTATATAGATAGATGAATTTGGAACTCTAAATCCAACAGGGTTTACAGTAGCTCTTTGAAACTTGACAAAATAAAGGAGTTCTCAGTTTTCTCTCTATGGTTTGTTTCCTCTTCAAGTAGCCCTAGGCACAGACTGTGGGAAAGCACATTCATTGAGAGTGGTTGCCAGGCTTCTAAGAAATTACAAGTTTCCGAAATACCAGCAAATATTTTTTCACCCAATCTTGATGATTCTTGGTGGTAATGATCACTACACAAATCCCACTAGGCTCACCAAATTTTGTTCTTCTAGGTTGAAGCGTTCGTCTACAGTAGCTGTTTTTATATTTAGGTTTCTCTCTGTTCTCTCCTATATAGATAGAAGAATTTGGAACTCTAAATCCAACATGGATTGTAGTAGCTCTTTGAAACTTGACAAAATAAAGGAGTTCTCAGTTTTGTCTCTATGGTTTGTTACCTCTTCAAGTAGCCCTAGGCACAGACTGTGGAAAAGCACTTTCATTGAGAGGGGTTGCCAAGCTTTTAAGAAATAACTAGTTTCCGAAATACCAGCAAAAATTTTTTCACCCAATCTTGATGATTCTTGGTGGTAATGATCAGTACACAGATTTCACTTGGCTCACCAAATTTTGTTCTTCTAGGTTGAAGCGTTCGTCTACAGTAGCAGTTTTTATATTTAGGTTTCCCTCTGTTCTCTCCTATATAGATAGATGAATTTGAACCTCTAAATCCAACATGGTTTGTAGTAGCTGGTTGAAACTTGACAAAATAAAGTAGTTCTCCGTTTTGTCTCTGTGGTTTGTTTCCTCTTCAAGTAGCCCTAGGCACAGACTGTGGAAAAGCACTTTCATTGAGAGGTGTTGCCAAGCTTCTAAGAAATTACGAATTTCCGAAATACCAGCAAATATTTTTTCACCCAATCTTGATGTTACTTGGTCGTAATGATCAGTACACAAATCGCACTTGGCTCACCAAATTTTGTTCTTCTAGGTTGAAGCGTTCGTCTACAGTAGCAGTTTTGATATTTAGTTTTCCCTCTGTTCTCTCCTATATAGATAGATGAATTTGGAACTCTAAATCCATCATGGTTTGTAGTAGCTCTTTGAAACTTGACAAAATAATGGTTTTCTCAGTTTTGTCTCTATGGTTTGTTTCCTCTTCAAGAAGCCCTAGGCACACACTGTGGAAAAGCAATTTCATTGAGAGGGGTTGCCATGATTCTAAGAAATAACGAGTTTCCGAAATACCAGCAAATATTTTTTCACCCAATCTTGATGATACTCGTTGCTAATGATCAGTACACAAATCCCACTTGGCTCAACAAATTTTGTTCTTCTAGGTTGAAGCGTTCGTCTACAGTAGCAGTTTTTATATTTAGGTTTCCCTCTGTTCTCTCCTATATAGATAGATGAATTTGGAACTCTAAATCCAACACGGTTTGTAGTAGCTCTTTGAAACTTGACAAAATAAAGGAGTTCTCAGTTTTGTCTCTATGGTTTGTTTCCTCTTCAAGTAGCCTTAGGCACAGACTGTGGAAAAGCACTTTCATTGAGATGGGTTGCCAAGCTTCTAAGAAATTACGAGTTTCCAAAATACCAGCAAATATTTTTTAACCCAATCTTGATGATACTTGGTGGTAATGATCAGTACACAAATCCCACTTTGCTCACCAAATTTTGTTCTTCTAGGTTGAAGCATTCGTCTACAGTAGCAGTTTTTATATATAGGTTTCATTCTGTTCTCTCCTATTTAGATAGATGAATTTGGAACTCTAAATCGAACATGGTTTTTAGTAGCTCTTTGAAACTTGACAAAATAAAGGAGTTCTCAGTTTTGTCTCTATGGTTTGTTTCCTCTTCAATTAGCCCTAGGCACAGACTGTGGAAAAGCACTTTCATTGAGAGGGGTTGCCAAGCTTCTAAGAAATTATGAGTTTCCGAAATACCAGCAAATATTTTTTTACCCAATCTTGATGATACTTGGTGGTAATGATCAGTACACAAATCCCACTTGGCTCACCAAATTTTGTTCTTCTATGTTGAAGCGTTCGTCTACAGTAGCAGTTTTTATATTTAGGTTTCCCTCTGTTCCCTCCTATATAGATAGATGAATTTGGAACTCTAAATCCAACATAGTTTGTAGTAGCTGGTTGAAACTTGACAAAATAAAGTAGTTCTCCGTTTTGTGTCTATGGTTTGTTTCCGCTTGAAGTAGCCCTAGGCACAGACTGTGGAAAAGCACTTTCATTGAGAGGGGTTGCCAAGCTTCTAAGAAATTACGAATTTCCGAAATACCAGCAAATATTTTTTCACCCAATCTTGATGTTACTTGGTCGTAATGATCAGTACACAAATCCCACTTGGCTCACCAAATTTTGTTCTTCTAGGTTGAAGCGTTCGTCTACAGTAGCAGTTTTTATATTTAGGTTTCCCTCTTTTCTCTCCTATATAGATAGATGAATTTGGAACTCTAAATCCAACATGGTTTGTAGTAGCTCTTTGAAACTTGACAAAATAAAGGAGTTCTCAGATTTTTCTTTATGGTTTGTCTCCTCTTCAAGTAGCCCTAGGCACAGACTGTGGAAAAGCACTTTCATTGAGAGGGCTTGCCATGCTTCTAAGAAATAACGAGTTTCCGAAATACCAGCAAATATTTTTTCACCCAATTTTGATGATACCTGTTGCTGATGATCAGTACACAAATCCCACTAGGCTCACCAAATTCTGTTCTTCTAGGTTGAAACGTTCGTCTACATGAGCAGTTTTTATATTTAGGTTTCCCTCTGTTCTCTCCTATATAGATAGATGTATTTGGAACTCTAAATCCAACATGGTTTTTAGTAGCTCTTTGAAAATTGACAAAATAAAGGAGTTCTCAGTTTTGTCTCTATGGTCTGTTTCCTCTTCAAGTAGCCCTAGGCACAGACTGTGTAAAAGTACTTTCAATGAGAGGGGTTGCCAAGCTTCTAAGAAATTACGAGTTTCCGAAATACCAGCAAATATTTTTTCACCCAATCTTGATGATACTTGGTGGTAATGATCACTACACAAATCCCACTTGGCTCACCAAATTTTGTTCTTCTAGGTTGAAACGTTGGTCTGCAATAGCAGTTTTTATATTTAGGTTTCCGTCTGTTCTCTCCTATATAGATAGATGAATTTGGAACACTAAATCCAACAGGGTTTATAGTAGCTCTTTGAAACTTGACAAAATAAAGGAGTTCTCAGTTTTCTCTCTATGGTTTGTTTCTTCTTCAAGTAGCCCTAGGCACAGACTGTGGAAAAGCACTTTCATTGAGAGTGGTTGCCAGGCTTCTAAGAAATAACGAGTTTCCGAAATACCAGGAAATATTTTTTCACCCAATCTTGATGATACTCGTTGCTAATGATCAGTACACAAATCCCACTTGGCTCAACAAATTTTGTTCTTCTAGGTTGAAGCGTTCGTCTACAGTAGCAGTTTTTATATTTAGGTTTCCCTCTGTTCTCTCCTATATAGATAGATGAATTTGGAACTCTAAATCCAACACGGTTTGTAGTAGCTCTTTGAAACTTGACAAAATAAAGGAGTTCTCAGTTTTGTCTCTATGGTTTGTTTCCTCTTCAAGTAGCCTTAGGCACAGACTGTGGAAAAGCACTTTCATTGAGATGGGTTGCCAAGCTTCTAAGAAATTACGAGTTTCCAAAATACCAGCAAATATTTTTTAACCCAATCTTGATGATACTTGGTGGTAATGATCAGTACACAAATCCCACTTTGCTCACCAAATTTTGTTCTTCTAGGTTGAAGCATTCGTCTACAGTAGCAGTTTTTATATATAGGTTTCATTCTGTTCTCTCCTATTTAGATAGATGAATTTGGAACTCTAAATCGAACATGGTTTTTTGTAGCTCTTTGAAACTTGACAAAATAAAGGAGTTCTCAGGTTTGTCTCTATGGTTTGTTTCCTCTTCAATTAGCCCTAGGCACAGACTGTGGAAAAGCACTTTCATTGAGAGGGGTTGCCAAGCTTCTAAGAAATTACGAGTTTCCGAAATACCAGCAAATATTTTTTTACCCAATCTTGATGATACTTGGTGGTAATGATCAGTACACAAATCCCACTTGGCTCACCAAATTTTGTTCTTCTATGTTGAAGCGTTCGTCTACAGTAGCAGTTTTTATATTTAGGTTTCCCTCTGTTCCCTCCTATATAGATAGATGAATTTGGAACTCTAAATCCAACATGGTTTGTAGAAGCTGGTTGAAACTTGACAAAATAAAGTAGTTCTCCGTTTTGTGTCTATGGTTTGTTTCCGCTTCAAGTAGCCCTAGGCACAGACTGTGGAAAAGCACTTTCATTGAGAGGGGTTGCCAAGCTTCTAAGAAATTACGAATTTCCGAAATACCAGCAAATATTTTTTCACCCAATCTTGATGTTACTTGATCGTAATGATCAGTACACAAATCCCACTTGGCTCACCAAATTTTGTTCTTCTAGGTTGAAGCGTTCGTCTACAGTAGCAGTTTTTATATTTAGGTTTCCCTCTGTTCTCTCCTATATAGATAGATGAATTTGGAACTCTAAATCCAACATGGTTTGTAGTAGCTCTTTGAAACTTGACAAAATAAAGGAGTTCTCAGATTTTTCTTTATGGTTTGTCTCCTCTTCAAGTAGCCCTAGGCACAGACTGTGGAAAAGCACTTTCATTGAGAGGGCTTGCCAAGCTTCTAAGAAATAACGAGTTTCCGAAATACCAGCAAATATTTTTTCACCCAATTTTGATGATACCTGTTGCTGATGATCAGTACACAAATCCCACTAGGCTCACCAAATTCTGTTCTTCTAGGTTGAAACGTTCGTCTACATGAGCAGTTTTTATATTTAGGTTTCCCTCTGTTCCCTCCTATATAGATAGATGTATTTGGAACTCTAAATCCATCATGGTTTGTAGTAGCTGGTTGAAACTTGACAAAATAAAGTAGTTCTCCGTTTTGTCTCTATGGTTTGTTTCCGCTTCAAGTAGCCCTAGGCACAGACTGTGGAAAAGCACTTTCATTGAGAGGTGTTGACAAGCTTCTAAGAAATTACGAATTTCCGAAATACCAGCAAATATTTTTTCACCCAATCTTGATGTTACTTGGTCGTAATGATCAGTACACAAATCCCACTTGGCTCACCAAATATTGTTCTTCTAGGTTGAAGCGTTCGTCTACAGTAGCAGTTTTTATATTTAGGTTTCCCTCTGTTCTCTCCTATATAGATAGATGAATTTGGAACACTAAATCCACAGGGTTTATAGTAGCTCTTAGAAACTTGACAAAATAAAAGAGTTCTCAGTTTTCTCTCTATGGTTTGTTTCCTCTTCAAGTAGCCCTAGGCACAGACTGTGGAAAGCACTTTCATTGAGAGTGGTTGCCAGGCTTCTAAGAAATTACAAGTTTCCGAAATACCAGCAAATATTTTTTCACCCAATCTTGATGATACTTGGTGGTAATGATCAGGACACAAATCCCACTTGGCTCACCAAATTTTGTTTTTCTTGGTTGAAGCGTTCTTCTACAGTAGCAGTTTTTATGTTTAGGTTTCCCTCTGTTCTCTCCTATATAGATAGATGAATTTGGAACTCTAAATCCAACATGGTTTGTAGTAGCTCTTTGAAACTTGAAAAAATAAAGGAGTTCTCAGTTTTGTCTCTATGGTTTGTTTCCTCTTCAAGTAGCCCTAGGCACAGACTGTGGAAAGCACTTTCATTGAGATGGGTTGCCAAGCTTCTAAGAAATAACGAGTTTCCAAAATACCAGCAAATATTTTTTCACCCAATCTTGATGATACTTGGTGGTAATGATCAGTACACAAATCACACTAGGCTCACCAAATTTTGTTCTTCTAGGTTGAAGCGTTCGTCTACAGTAGCTGTTTTTATATTTAGTTTTCTCTCTGTTCTCTCCTATATAGATAGAGGAATTTGGTACTCTAAATCCAACATGGATTGTAGTAGCTCCTTGAAACTTGACAAAATAAAGGAGTTCTCAGTTTTGTCTTTATGGTTTGTTTCCACTTCAAGTAGCCCTAGGCACAGACTGTGGAAAAGCACTTTCATTGAGAGGGGTTGCCAAGCTTTTAAGAAATAACGAGTTTCCGAAATACCAGCAAAAATTTTTCACCCAATCTTGATGATACTTGGTGGTAATGATCAGTACACAGATCCCACTTGGCTCACTAAATTGTGTTCTTCTAGGTTGAAGCCTGAGTCTACAGTAGCAGTTTTTATATTTAGGTTTCACTCTTTTCTCTCATATATAGATAGATGAATTTGGAACACTAAATCCAACATGGTTTGTAGTAGCTCTTTGAAACTTGACAAAATAAAGGAGTTCTGAGTTTTCTCTCTATGGTTTGTTTCCTCTTCAAGTAGCCCTAGGCACAGACTGTGTAAAAGCACTTTCATTGAGAGGGGTTGCCAAGCTTCTAAGAAATAACGAGTTTCCGAAATACCAGCAAATATTTTTTCAGCCAATCTTGATGATAGTTGGTGGTAATGATCAGTACACAAATCCCACTTGGCTGACCAAATTTAGTTCTTCTAGGTTGAAGCGTTCGTCTAAAGTAGCAGTTTTATATTTTGTTTCCCTCTGTTCTCTCCTATATAGATAGATGAATTTTAACTCTAAATCCAACATGGTTTGTAGTAGCTCTTTGAAACTTGACAAAATAAAGGAGTTCTCAGTTTTGTCTCTATGGTTTTTTTCCTCTTCAAGTAGCCCTAGGCACAGACTGTGGAAAAGCACTTTCATTGAGAGGGGTTGCCAAGCTTCTAAGAAATAACGAGTTTCCGAAATACCAGCAAATATTTTTTCACCCAATCTTGATGATACTTGGTGGTAATGATCAGTACCCAAATCCCACTTGGCTCACCAAATTTTGTTCTTCTAGGTTGAAGCGTTCGTCTACAGAAGCAGTTTTTATATTTAGGTCTCCCTCTGTTCTCTCCTATATAGATAGATGAATTTGGAACTCTAAATCCAACATGGTTTGTAGTAACTCTTTGAAACTTGACAAAATAAAGGAGTTCTCAGTTTTGTCTCTATGGTTTGTTCCCTCTTCAAGTAGCCCTAGGCACAGACTGTGGAAAGCACTTTCATTGAGATGGGTTGCCAAGCTTCTATGAAATAACGAGTTTCCAAAATACCAGCAAATATTTTTTCACCCAATCTTGATGATACTTGGTGGTAATGATCAGTACACAAATCCCACTTGGCTCACCAAATTTTGTTCTTCTAGGTTGAAACGTTGGTCTACAATAGCAGTTTTTATATTTAGGTTTCCCTCTGTTCTCTCCTATATAGATAGAAGAATTTGGAACACTAAATCCAACAGGGTTTACAGTAGCTCTTTGAAACTTGACAAAATAAAGGAGTTCTCAGTTTTCTCTCTATGGTTTGTTTCCTCTTCAAGTAGCCCTAGGCACAGACTGTGGGAAAGCACATTCATTGAGAGTGGTTGCCAGGCTTCTAAGAAATTACAAGTTTCCGAAATACCAGCAAATATTTTTTCACCCAATCTTGATGATTCTTGGTGGTAATGATCACTACACAAATCCCACTAGGCTCACCAAATTTTGTTCTTCTAGGTTGAAGCGTTCGTCTACAGTAGCTGTTTTTATATTTAGGTTTCTCTCTGTTCTCTCCTATATAGATAGATGAATTTGGAACTCGAAATCCAACATGGATTGTAGTAGCTCTTTGAAACTTGACAAAATAAAGGAGTTCTCAGTTTTGTCTCTATGGTTTGTTTCCTCTTCAAGTAGCCCTAGGCACAGACTGTGGAAAAGCACTTTCATTGAGAGGGGTTGCCAAGCTTTTAAGAAATAACTAGTTTCCGAAATACCAGCAAAAATTTTTTCACCCAATCTTGATGATTCTTGGTGGTAATGATCAATACACAGATCCCACTTGGCTCACCAAATTTTGTTCTTCTAGGTTGAAGCGTTCGTCTACAGTAGCAGTTTTTATATTTAGGTTTCACTCTTTTCCCTCATATATAGATAGATGAATTTGGAACTCTAAATCCAACATGGTTTGTAGTAGCTCTTTGAAACTTGACAAAATAAAGGAGTTCTCAGTTTTGTCTCTATGGTTTGTTTCCTCTTCAAGTAGCCCTAGGCACAGACTGTGGAAAAGCACTTTCATTGAGAGGGGTTGCCAAGCTTCTAAGAAATAATGAGTTTCCGAAATATCAGCAAATATTTTTTCACCCAATCTTGATGATAGTTGGTGGTAATGATCAGTACACTAATCCCACTTGGCTAACCAAATTTTGTTCTTCTAGGTTGAAGCGTTCGTCTACAGTAGCAGTTTTTATATTTAGGTTTCCCTCTGTTCTCTCCTATATAGATAGATGAATTTGGAACTCTAAATCCAACATGGTTTGTAGTAGCTGGTTGAAACTTGACAAAATAAAGTAGTTCTCCATTTTGTCTCTATGGTTTGTTTCCTCTTCAAGTAGCCCTAGGCACAGACTGTGGAAAAGCACTTTCATTGAGAGGGGTTGCCAAGCTTCTAAGAAATTAAGAATTTCCGAAATACCAGCAAATATTTTTTCACCCAATCTTGATGTTACTTGGTCGTAATGATCAGTACACAAATCGCACTTGGCTCACCAAATTTTGTTCTTCTAGGTTAAAGCGTTCGTCTACAGTAGCAGTTTTTATATTTAGGTTTCCCTCTGTTCTCTCCTATATAGATAGATGAATTTGGAACTCTAAATCCAACATGGTTTGTAGTAGCTCTTTGAAACTTGAAAAAATAAAGGAGTTCTCAGTTTTGTCTCTATGGTTTGTTTCCTCTTCAAGTAGCCCTAGGCACAGACTGTGGAAAGCACATTCATTGAGATGGGTTGCCAAGCTTCTAAGAAATAACGAGTTTCCAAAATACCAGCAAATATTTTTTCACCCAATCTTGATGATACTTGGTGGTAATGATCAGTACACAAATCCCACTTGGCTCACCAAATTTTGTTCCTCTAGGTTGAAACGTTGGTCTACAAGAGGAGTTTTTATATTTAGGTTTCCCTCTGTTCTCTCCTATATAGATAGATGAATTTGGAACACTAAATCCAACATGGTTTATAGTAGCTCTTTGAAACTTGACAAAATAAAGGAGTTCTCAGTTTTCTCTCTATGGTTTGTTTCCTCTTCAAGTAGCCCTAGGCACAGACTGTGGAAAAGCACTTTCATTGAGAGTGGTTGCCAGGCTTCTAAGAAATTACAAGTTTCCGAAATACCAGCAAATATTTTTTCACCCAATCTTGATGATACTTGGTGGTAATGATCAGTACACAAATCACACTAGGCTCACCAAATTTTGTTCTTCTAGGTTGAAGCGTTCCTGTACAGTAGGTGTTTTTATATTTAGTTTTCTCTCTGTTCTCTCCTATATAGATAGATGAATTTGGAACTCTAAATCCAACATGGTTTGTAGTAGCTGGTTGAAACTTGACAAAATAAAGTAGTTCTCCGTTTTGTCTCTATGTTTGTTTCCTCTTCAAGTAGCCCTAGGCACAGACTGTGGAAAAGCACTTGCATTGAGAGGTGTTGCCAAGCTTCTAAGAAATTACGAATTTCCGAAATACCAGCAAATATTTTTTCACCCAAACTTGATGTTACTTGGTCGTAATGATCAGTACACAAATCCCACTTGGCTCACCATATATTGTTCTTCTAGGTTGAAGCGTTCGTTTACAGTAGCAGTTTTTATATTTAGGTTTCCCTCTGTTCTCTCCTATATAGATAGATGAATTTGGAACACTAAATCCACAGGGTTTATAGTAGCTCTTAGAAACTTGACAAAATAAAGGAGTTCTAAGTTTTCTCTCTATGGTTTGTTTCCTCTTCAAGTAGCCCTAGGCACAGACTGTGGAAAAGCACTTTCATTGAGAGGGGTTGCCAAGCTTCTGAGAAATAACGAGTTTCCGAAATACCAGCAAATATTTTTTCAGCCAATCTTGATGATACTTGGTGGTAATGATCAGTACACAAATCCCACTTGGCTCACCAAATTTTGTTCTTCTAGGTTGAAGCGTTCGTCTACAGTAGCAGTTTTTATGTTTAGGTTTCCCTCTGTTCTCTCCTATATAGATAGATGAATTTGGAACTCTAAATCCAACATGGTTTGTAGTAGCTCTTTGAAACTTGACAAAATAAAGGAGTTCTCAGTTTTGTCTCTATGGTTTGTTTCCTCTTCAAGTAGCCCTAGGCACAGACTGTGGAAAGCACTTTCATTGGGATGGGTTGCCAAGCTTCTAAGAAATAACGAGTTTCCAAAATACCAGCAAATATTTTTTCACCCAATCTTGATGATACTTGGTGGTAATGATCAGTACACAAATCCCACTTGGCTCACCAAATTTTGTTCTTCTAGGTTGAAACGTTGGTCTACAATAGCAGTTTTTATATTTAGGGTTCCCTCTGTTCTCTCCTATATAGATAGATGAATTTGGAACACTAAATCCAACATGGTTTATAGTAGCTCTTTGAAACTTGACAAAATAAAGGAGTTCTGAGTTTTGTCTCTATGGTTTGTTTCCTCTTCAAGTAGCCCTAGGCACAGACTGTGGAAAAGCACTTTCATTGAGAGGGGTTGCCAAGCTTCTAAGAAATAATCAGTTTCCGAAATATCAGCAAATATTTTTTCACCCAATCTTGATGATAGTTGGTGGTAATGATCAGTACACTAATCCCACTTGGCTCACCAAATTTTGTTCTTCTAGGTTGAAGCGTTCGTCTACAGTAGCAGTTTTTATATTTAGGTTTTCCTCTGTTCTCTCCTATATAGATAGATGAATTTGGAACTCTAAATCCAACATGGTTTGTAGTAGCTGGTTGAAACTTGACAAAATAAAGTAGTTCTCAGTTTTGTCTCTATGGTTTGTTTCCTCTTCAAGTAGCCCTAGGCACAGACTGTGGAAAAGCACTTTCATTGACAGGGGTTGCCAAGCTTCTAAGAAATTACGAGTTTCCGAAATACCAGCAAATATTTTTTTACCCAATCTTGATGATACTTGGTGTTAATGATCAGTACACAAATCCCACTTGGCTCACCAAATTTTGTTCTTCTAGGTTGAAGCGTTCGTCTACAGTAGCAGTTTTTATATTTTGGTTTCCCTCTGTTCCCTCCTATATAGATAGATGAATTTGGAACTCTAAATCCAACATGGTTTGTAGTAGCTGGTTGAAACTTGACAAAATAAAGTAGTTCTCCGTTTTGTATCTATGGTTTGTTTCCCCTTCAAGTAGCCCTAGGCACAGACTGTGTAAAAGCACTTTCATTGAGAGGGGTTGCCAAGCTTCTAAGAAATTACGAATTTCCAAAATACCAGCAAATATTTTTTCACCCAATCTTGATGTTACTTGGTCGTAATGATCAGTACACAAATCCCACTTGGCTCACCAAATTTTGTTCTTCTAGGTTGAAGCGTTCGTCTACAGTAGCAGTTTTTATATTTAGGTTTCCCTCTGTTCTCTCCTATATACATAGATGAATTTGGAACTCTAAATCCAACATGGTTTGTAGTAGCTCTTTGAAACTTGACAAAATAAAGGAGTTCTCAGATATTGTCTCTATGGTTTGTTTCCTCTTCTAGTAGCCCTAGGCACAGACTGTGGAAAAGCACTTTCATTGAGATGGGTTGCCAAGCTTCTAAGAAATAACGAGTTTCCGAAATACCAGCAAATATTTTTTCACCCAATCTTGATGATAGTTGGTGGTAATGATCAGTACACAAGTCCCACTTGGCTCACCAAATTTTGTTCTTCTAGGTTGAAGCGTTCGTCTACAGTAGCAGTTT
This sequence comes from Callospermophilus lateralis, assembly GCF_048772815.1. Lineage (NCBI taxonomy): Eukaryota > Metazoa > Chordata > Mammalia > Rodentia > Sciuridae > Callospermophilus > Callospermophilus lateralis. Next base: position 22,949 of record NW_027511471.1, read on the forward strand.
TTATATTTAGGTTTCACTCTGTTCTCTCCTATATAGATAGATGAATTTGGAACTCTAAATCCAACATGGTTTGTAGTAGCTGGTTGAAACTTGACAAAATAAAGTAGTTCTCCGTTTTGTCTCTATGTTTGTGTCCTCTTCAAGTAGCCCTAGGCACAGACTGTGGAAAAGCACTTGCATTGAGAGGTGTTGCCAAGCTTCTAAGAAATTACGAATTTCCGAAATACCAGCAAATATTTTTTCACCCAATCTTGATGTTACTTGGTCGTAATGATCAGTACACAAATCCCACTTGGCTCACCATATATTGTTCTTCTAGGTTGAAGCGTTCGTTTACAGTAGCAGTTTTTATATTTAGGTTTCCCTCTGTTCTCTCCTATATAGATAGATGAATTTGGAACACTAAATCCACAGGGTTTATAGTAGCTCTTAGAAACTTGACAAAATAAAGGAGTATTCAGTTTTCTCTCTATGGTTTGTTTCCTCTTCAAGTAGCCCTAGGCACAGACAGTGGAAAAGCACTTTCATTGAGAGGGGTTGCCAAGCTTCTGAGAAATAACGAGTTTCCGAAATACCAGCAAATATTTTTTCACCCAATCTTGATGATACTTGGTGGTAATGATCAGTACACAAATCCCACTTGGCTCACCAAATTTTGTTCTTCTAGGTTGAAGCGTTCGTCTACAGTAGCAGTTTTTATGTTTAGGTTTCCCTCTGTTCTCTCCTATATAGATAGATGAATTTGGAACTCTAAATCCAACATGGTTTGTAGTAGCTCTTTGAAACTTGAAAAAATAAAGGAGTTCTCAGTTTTGTCTCTATGGTTTGTTTCCTCTTCAAGTAGCCCTAGGCACAGACTGTGGAAAGCACTTTCATTGAGATGGGTTGCCAAGCTTCTAAGAAATAACGAGTTTCCAAAATACCAGCAAATATTTTTTCACCCAATCTTGATGATACTTGGTGGTAATGATCAGTACACAAATCCCACTTGGCTCACCAAATTTTGTTCTTCTAGGTTGAAACGTTGGTCTACAATAGCAGTTTTTATATTTAGGGTTCCCTCTGTTCTCTCCTATATAGATAGATGAATTTGGAACACTAAATCCAACATGGTTTATAGTAGCTCTTTGAAACTTGACAAAATAAAGGAGTTCTGAGTTTTGTCTCTATGGTTTGTTTCCTCTTCAAGTAGCCCTAGGCACAGACTGTGGAAAAAGCACTTTCATTGAGAGTGGTTGCCAAGCTTCTAAGAAATAATCAGTTTCAGAAATATCAGCAAATATTTTTTCACCCAATCTTGATGATAGATGGTGGTCATAATCAGTACACTAATCCCACTTGGCTCACCAAATTTAGTTCTTCTAGGTTGAAGCGTTCGTCTACAGTAGCAGTTTTTATATTTAGGTTTCCCTCTGTTCTCTCCTATATAGGTAGATGAATTTGGAACTCTAAATCCAACATGGTTTGTAGTAGCTCTTTAAAATTGACAAAATAAAGGAGTTCTCAGATTTGTCTCTATGGTTTGTTTCCTCTTCAAGTAGCTTTAGGCACAGACTGTGGAAAAGCACTTTCATTGAGAGGGGTTGCCAAGCTTCTAAGAAATAACGAGTTTCCGAAATACCAGCGAATATTTTTTCACCCAATCTTGATGATACTTGTTGCTAATGATCAGTACACAAACCCTCTTGGCTCACCAAATTTTGTTCTTCTAGGTTGAAGCTTTCGTCTACAGTAGCAGTTTTTATATTTAGGGTTCCCTCTGTTCTCTCCTATATAGAAAGATGAATTTGGAACTCTAAATCCAACATGGTTTGTAGTAGCTC